>NW_027421764.1:0-46510 GCF_009905375.1 Apium graveolens
GCGTAGTAGTAAAGAAACTTCTCAGAGCTGTCCCTTCCAAGTTTCTACAAATTGCATCGGCTATAGAACAATTTGGAAATTTGGAACATTGTCGGTGGAAGAGGTTGTTGGTTCGTTGAAAGCCCACGAGGAGAGGCTGCGAGGCACAACAGAGAAATCAAGAACAGTTGCTACTGACAGAGGAAGAGTGGAGAAAGAAAGAGAATAGCGAGGGGCAGTTGTTATTAACTCGAGAGGAATGGTTGAAGAAGACCAGCAGAGAAGGGACACGAGGTGGTGACCGCGGCATTCGGGACAAGAGCAGAGTAAGGTGTTATAATTGTCAGGGACATGGACATTTCGCTGCAGAATGTCGCAGACCACGAAAGGAGAGAGACACATCAAGGGAAGCGAATCTTTCACAGGTTCAAGAAGATGAACCAGCCTTACTGATGGTTGAGGCGGGGAAATAGAAATTCAGTCAATGATTTTGAGGGAGGATGCAGTGGTTCCAAAATTACGGACAAACACTGAAGAACGAAGGGAATCACAAGTATGGTACTTGGATAATGGTGCAAGCAACCACATGACCGGGCAAACGTGGGAAATTTAGGGAGTTGGATGAACGTGTGACAGGTAAGGTTAAATTCGGAGATGGGTCAACAGTAACTATCAAAGGAAAGGGGACGATTGCATTTCAGTGCAAAATGGTGAAGAAAGGACTCTCAAGGAGGTGTACTACATTCCAGACTTGTGTAATAATATCATACGCTAGGTCAATTGTCTGAAGCAGGAATAAAGTTATTCTTGACGGAGATTATTTGTGGGTTCATGAGGCCAGTGGCAAGCTATTAATGAAGGTGAAAAAACTGAAAATCGCTTATATAAATCAGTCTCGAGGAAAGTAAAGCATCATGTTTACTTACAAAGCTGGAGGAGGATACTTGGCTATGGCACGCCCGACTTGGCCATGTAAATTTTCAAGCATTGGAACTAATGTCGAGAGAGAAAATGGCATACGGAATCCCAACCATGGTTCAACCTGTGAAGAAGTGCGAAGGATGCTTGATGACAAAACAATCCAGAAAGCCTTTCCCGCAATATGCTAGCTTTCTTGCAAAGAAAGTACTGGAATAGTACACGCCGATATTTGTGGACCAATCACACCAATGACACCTGGAGGTAATCGGTACTTCTTGTTATTTGTTGATGATTTTAGTAGAAAAATGTGGGTTTATCTGTTAAAGAAAAAGGAGATGCCTTTGAGATGTTTAAAAAATTTAAAGCATTGGTTGAGAATGGAAAGGAGAGAAACATAAAAATTTTAAGAACAGATAGGGGTGGTGAATTCTGTTCCAAAGAGTTTACACTGTATTGTGAGAGGGCTGGGATTTTAAGGCACTACACAACACCCTACACCCCACAACAAAATGAGGTGGTTGGAACGAAGAAATAGGACCGTTGCTGCCATGACGAGAAGCTTCTTGAAGGGCTCAAAACTACCAGCATATCTATGGGGCGAAGCGGTGCGCCACTCGATTTATGTTTTGAATAGATTACCTACTCGGTGTTTGAAGGGCAGAACTCCATATGAGGCATGGAGTGGAGATAAACCGGATTTGACACATCTGAGGGTATTTGGATGCACTGCATTCATGAAAATTCCATCAGTACATGTAAGGAAGCTGGATGATCGAAGTAAATTGGTTGTATACCTCGGTAAGGAACCAGGAACAAAAGGGAATCGCTTATATGATCCAAGAACAGGGGCTGTGCATGTTAGTCGAGATGTTGTAATGCAGGAGAAAGTTTTCTGGCCATGGGAACAGGGAGAGGATAGCGGAGTTGCATTTCCTGGGAATTATATTGAGATAAGAGAATCTATAGATACAGAACAAGAGGTTGCAACACCCCTGCAATCTCCGGTTCAACAGTCGCCATCGCAGCCATCTTCTCTGCAGACTCCAAGTAATACTGCAACCTCTGGTATGTCATCTGCTGGAACTACTAACGCATCATCTGCAACTAGCACTGAGCCCAGGAGATTCAAGCTATTAACGGATATTTATAATCATACTGAGATTATCGACGTGATTGATGAACTGATGTTGGTAAAAATAGAAGGACCAATATCATATCACGAAGCAAAGGAAGAAAAAGAGTGGCAGGAAGCAATGGAGTTAGAGTTTAAAACAATAGAGAAGAACGAGACCTGGACCTTAACAAATTTGCCACCTGGACATAAACCAATAGGCTTGAAATGGGTGTATAAACAGAAGAAGGATCCGGAAGGGAATGTGGTAAAGCATAAGGCACGCCTTGTTGCGAAGGGTACGTCCAGAGAAAAGGGATAGATTATGATGAAGCTTTCGCACCAGTGGCCCGTCTTGATTCAGTTCGACTATTGATAGCACTCGCAGCAAAAGAAGGATGGGGAGTTCATCATCTTGACGTTAAAGCAGCATTTCTAAATGGGGAACTCCTTGAAGAAGTGTATGTTACTCAACCCGAAGGGTTCGTGAAGAAAGGTCAGGAATAGATGGTGTATAGACTGACAAAGGCTCTGTATGGACTGCGTCAAGCTCCTAGGGCCTAGAATGCAAAGCTGGATAAATGTTTAAAAAATTGGGATTTAACAGATGCTTACACGAACAAGTTGTATATACAAAGTGCAAAAATGGGAGTGTACTCATAATAGGAGTATATGTTGATGATTTACTGGTAGCTGGGTCAGATAACGGGAAATTGAGGAATTCAAAGAGCAGATGAATAGGCAGTTCGAAATGAGTGACCTGGGTTTGTTGTCATTCTATTTAGGTATAGAAGTAAATCAAGGAGAAAAATGTACGACGTTGAAACAGTCGGCATATGCTAAGAAACTGTTGGATAAATCCGGGATGATGGACTGCAACTCGTCAAGGTTTCCTATGGAACATAAACTGCAACTGGACAAAGATGAAGATGGCACTTTGGTGGATGCTACTGAGTATAGACGCATTGTTGGGAGCTTGCGTTACTTAACGCATACTCGACCAGACATTGCGTATGCTGTGGGTGTGGTAAGCAGGTTTATGGAGAATCCCACGGTTAAACACCAACAAGCTGTGCAGCACATCTTAAGGTACATAAGAGGAACGATTGATTATGGTTTAGTATATGCAAATGAAATGAATAGCAGGATCCTGTACGGGTTTTCTGACAGTGACTTGGCTGGGGATGTCATCGATAGAAGAAGTACTGGAGGGATGTGCTTCTATCTCAACAGGAGTTTAATATCTAGGTCTTCACAGAAACAAAGGGTAGTTGCTTTATCTTCGTGCGAGGCAGAATATATGGCAGCCACGGTAGCAGCCACACAGAGCATATGGCTTCGTGGTTTGCTGAGTGAAATCTCAAGACAACCAGTTGGTCCAGTTGTGCTCCACATAGATAATAGGTCTGCTATAGAGTTAATGAAGAATCCAGTACTACATGGTAGGAGCAAGCATATAGATGTCCGGTTTCATTTCATTCGCGAATGCATTGAACGAGGTGAACTAATAGTTAAGCATGTGGTTACTCAAGAACAGAGGGCGGATATCTTAACCAAGGCATTAGGAAGGGTTAAGTTTGAAGAAATGAGAAAGATGATAGGTGTTGAAGATCTTGCTGCAGCAAACTGAATTTGTGGTCTGAATAAAAAAAAACATGTTGAGATTAGGGGGGAATATGTTGGACTTTCCTTTAATCCAAACATGTTTATTTTTAGATAGTATTATTAATAGCGTGTGTCAAGGGGGAAAATGGATTTGGTTCTATGGGCAACGTAGTTATAGGAATGAATAAAGGGAGTACAGACTTGATAAGAGATTGATTGAGTCTGTTTGGTACTTCCCGATTTTTTAGCTCTTGATTGCTAGCTTTCACAGTTGTGTCGTTCTATATATATATCCCTGTACTATGTTCTCTAAAGAATGAATAATATAGCTTGTTTTATTCCCAGTTTAAATATACACTAGAGTGTGCGTGTGTATTGTGTTCAAAGGTGTGTGTGTGTGTTCAAAGGTGTGTGTTGATTAAATCTCTACAATGTTCATCAACACCAAAATATTAGATGTTCATCAAGTCGACTTGATATGTATTAATACGAAACATGGAGTATTAACTAAAAATCCCTTTTTCAATAAACATCTAGCAGAAACACTAGAAAGGGAGATTAATTTGAAATTTTTAGTAACCAGATTACATACTCTGTACTGTCTTACATGTAAGGTGATATATTGCAGTAAAAAAATGCTTAGAAGCAAAAGAATGTTGAGTTCAAATTTTAATGGACACTTAATGATTGTGAAAGTTCATTTCCATATTCTATGGATTTTAGACACAAAGGGAAGAGTCCTGATTCAAGCAAACAGTGAACAGCAACCTTTGTCGAAGGGTCGCCAACCTGCATAGTAGAGAAGATTCAGATGATATTTGGAGTAGAACCTTATAGGCATATCAGATCATATTAAAGCAAATTGATATGCAATCTGGTAAGAAATAATGGACATTTTCTTGAACTATGGTTCTGATTAAGCTAATTCATCTCAACATTGCATTCAATTCAGAGCTGAAACTTGAAAGGGCAGGTAGCAACTAGCAATGAGAAAATACTTCCATGCAAGGTTACTGGTGCTTAGCTGTTTTAATAATTCAAATGGCTTAAAGTATAAAAAATTGAAGGTATCATGTATTGATTTAGAGTGGAATTGTACCTCCTTCAGAAGACCACCAATGACCCCCAAGCTCATTAGCCTTAGGTACTGGAATGGCTTGCTCATTTCTTCAGTCTCCAAGAAAGGGTACAGGTAACAATGTATCTGAACTGCAAGGAAAAAGTAAGTTAATACAAGTCTGCCTATGATTAACCTTATCTAGCTCCTTAATTATCCTATTCAAATCAGTTAATAACAATATTTGAATAAGTTTGCAAAATCCTCATCCCAGAATATATGTAACAAACTTGTAACTTCAACTGAATCCCTGATTTTACCTCAGTGTCCTGTTTCTTTGGTGTTCACATAAACAAATCATACCAGCTTGAAATATAAAGTGAATTCATTTATATATCAAAACACGTCAAGTTCGACAATATCATGTGTAGTCTTTAAGTAGCAATATCAGACAGCAAGAAATCAACAAAAGTTATAGAATGAAATTAGCTTATATCATTTGGTGAGAAGAAGCTATAACTATGGATACATCCAACTATGTTGAAGAAGACTAATGTAAATACTGAATACATTAACAGAAACCAGTCACATAGCTTTCAGAAAGTTTAGAAAAATACCATTAAGGAACTGCATCTTCGTTTGAGGGTGAGTGGCCAAACACTGTATTCAATAGAAAATACACTTTGATATTAGAGTTGCATATATAATTTTTAAGTTCATAGAGTACCAGCTATGGCTCCTCAATAAGTAAAAATAAATTTGATGTATATAGATAATAAATTTGATAAGTAAAAATAAATTTGATAAGAAAAAGTTTGAAAATTAGGAAATCGAACATATAAAGCAAATACATTACAAAGTTAATACCACTAGAAAAGGAAATTAAAGGAGCGGAAATGACCTCAAACAAAACAAGTACATCACAAACTTTACTTGAATCTTTCATAGTAAGTTTCTCAGGTGTTAACGACTTGTATATAAATAATACTTCCTGCAATAAAGAAGATAATTCCATTAATCACCAACTGTAAAACACAACATTCTCATTTGAATAGATAGAATAGCCAATACAAACCACAAGGCTGAGCTTGTCAAACAAAGTAGTAAATCATTTAAATGATTCCAATGACCATCATGTGCGGATTTCATAAATTGTATCAAGTTCTGATTGAGATGTGATGCAACTTGATCTTAAGGGTAGGACTTCTCTAAGACGTGTGACATAAAAGTTGCAGAACTTCCTTACAATGCCTATTTTCCAGATTTTTGGGTTTCAAAATTTCAAATTTCCAAAATATTTGAGATCTCCGCACATCTTCTCATTAGTTCAATGAAAGATTTCTTCGGCAACTGACAAGCAAGGATACGGGTGCAGAAGTGCTGGGTGCGTGGATAAAAATCTAATAAATAAATATAATAATATGGGAATTCGGGTGCGGGGGGCACTACATATAGAAATATAGATTTTCTCTAGATTTCATGTTATAGATATTCAATCTTGTTAAAAAAACCACAAACTATAAGCAAATTTAATCAAATGCATAATTTATTGATCTAAAACATAAAATACAGGTAAAATATTTTAATTTATGCAAAAATGAACACCAGCATAATATGTTTGTATTTACTAACAAAAACTGATACTTAATTTTAGGAAAGTAGGAGGTTAACAGAAATTTTGATTACAAATTGTGGTGAAAGAATCAAAATTAGGATTTAGGAAGAATCTGTTAAGAAATAAAATTGTTTATTTGATGTTGAATAAGAGAAAACTACATACATTATTTCATCTGAGACTGCCTATTGTATAGGCTTACATAAAACAAATTTTCCTACAAAAAGGAACTACTAGATAATCTGATTTGAACATTTCTATCAACTAAAAACAAGGAAACTAATCTTATCTACTAAACTTAACTATGACTGATTCAAACTCCAGGGCAAACTCTCACAATATCTAACACTCCTCCTTGAGATTTGCCTTATTCATTCCAAGCTTCCTCCTAAGATACTCAAACCTTGACCTGGGAAGTGCCTTTGTCATAATGTCAGCAAGTTGTACATCAGTTGAGCAGTAATGTACCTTGGTAAGACAATTCTTTTCGGCTTCTCTAATGGAGTGATATTTCACATTTATGTGCTTGGTTCTGCCATGTTGCACGGGATTCTCTGCAATTGCAATAGCTGACTTGTTGTCACAAAATAAGTCAGTTGGTGAGCTTTGTTCTTGGCATAAATCAGTAAGCAATTTCTTTAACCATATTGCTTGATTTGCAGCAGCTGCTAGAGAGATATACTCGGCTTCGGCGGTTGATTGTGCCACTACTTCTTGCTTTCTCGCATTCCAACAAATCACACCTGAACCAATTGTAAATACATAACCTGAAGTGCTCTTCATGTCATCAACACTTCCAGCCCAATCGCTGTCAGCATAACCCTCTAGCTTAACTCCTGTAATGTCAACATGATAACCATCTAGCTTAACTCCTCCTTTTTTTAAATACCATATGCCAAGATTACTCGTTCCTCTTATGTACCTTAGCACTCTCTTTGCAATCCCCATGTGAACATTGCTAGGTGAACTCATAAACCTTGAAAGCAAATTAGCTGAAAACATCAAATCAGGTCTAGTTGCTGTCAAATACAATAGGCTGCCAACCAAGCTTCTAAATGCAGAGGAATCCTCAAGCTTCTCACCATCATCTTTTGAAATCTTCTCATTTTGTACCAATGGAGTTGCTACTTCTTTGCAAGAATCTAACTTAAACCTTTTAAGAATATCAATAGCATAATTTTTTTGAGAAATGAAGATACCTGAGCTGCATTGCTTTATTTCCATTCCAAGAAAGTAATTCATGGTGCCAAGATCAGACATTTCAAAGACATCCTGCATCTCCATTTTGAAAGTATTTATCATTTTTGTGTTACTTCCAGTCACGAGCATGTCATCAACATAAAGTGACACTACCAGTTGCAAACCATCTTCATCTTATTTTGTATACAAAGTAACTTCGTTCTCGCTCCTCCTAAATCCAAGTTTGATCAGATGGGAGTCAATTCTGTTGTACCAGGCCTTCGGTGCTTGCTTCAAGCCATATAAAGCTTTATATAGCTTGTATACTTTATGCTCTTGTCCAACAACTTCAAAACCTTCCGGTTGTTTAACATAAATTTCCTCAACAAGTATACCATTCAAGAAAGCTGATTTAATATCTAAATGGTACACTTCCCATCCTTTTTGACCAGCAAGTGCAAGTAGCAACCAGATTGTATCATGCCTGGCTACGGGTGCAAATGTGTCCCCATAGTCCACTCCAGCAACTTGAGAAAAACCTTTCACAACTAATCTGGCCTTGTGCTTAAAGATTGAGCCATCTGGATTAAATTTAGTTCTGAAAACCCACTTCACGCCAATTGCCTTCTTACTCTTAGGTAAATCTACCAATTCCCAAGTTTTATTCCTCTCGATAGCATCAATTTCAGCTTTCATTGCTTCTACCCATTCTGATTTCTCTGTAGCTTCATTGTAATTTGTAGGTTCAGCATGTACGAGATTACATCTCTCATATACGTCAGCTAATGATCTCTCCTTTAACACCGGTGTATCTGAAGTTTTTGAAACATCACCTTGATTTTCATCATATGTAGCTTCCTTTACTGGTAAAGGGATTGATAAAGTGGTCTGATCACAACTTTGAACTTCTTTCAAGTCCCAATTCCAGTATGAATTCTCATCGAAGTGCACATCTCTACTTATCTCAATTTTCATTCTGCTTAAACTATATATTCTGTAGCCTTTTGCTTCTGCTGCATATCCAATAAAAATGCCTTTTTCAGCTTTTTCATCTAACTTGCCTCTCTTGACAGATGGCACATGAAAGTAGCACATAGACCCAAATATCTTAAGACCCTTAGCAGATGGTTTTTCTTTGGACCATGCCTCTATTGGTGTTTTTCCTTCAACTGATTTAGTTGGTAATCTGTTCAACAAATATACAGAGGTGTTGACTGCTTCGGCCCACAAAACCTTTGGCAACTTCTTCTCAAATAGCATGCACCTTGCCATTTCCATTACTGTTCTGTTCTTCCTTTCGGAGACACCGTTCTGTTGCGGTGAGTATGGCACCGTAAGCTAATGTACGATTCCAAATTCTTTGCAGAAAGCTTTGAAATCTTTTGAGGTATATTCACCGCCGTTATCAGTTCTGAGCATCTTAATCGTTTCCCCACTTTGAGTTTCAACCAGTTTTTTGAAGCTTTTGAACACAGAGAAAACTTCAGACTTGGATTTTAGAAAATAAACCCATGTCATTCTGCTTAAATCGTCAATAAATAGTACAAAATACAAGCTACCATTTAGTGAGGACGTGCTCATTGGTCCACAAATGTCCGAGTGGATTAATTCCAGCTTTTGAGTAGCTCTCCTGGCCAAATTTTTAGGAAATGGGTGTCGATGATGTTTTCCTAGCTCGCAACTTTCACATGTTTGACTACTAATTGTGATTTCAGGCATATCTTCAACCATACCAACTTCTTGCATGAACTTTAGTGACTTTAAATTAAAGTGACCATATCGTTTGTGCCAAACAACACTATTATCAATCTTAGCACTAAAAACATGAACTTCTACTAAATCAAGTTTCAAATAAAAACTGTTTCCCATCATTTTTAGTTTTGCTATCTCTACACCACGTACATCAGTAATCAAGCAATAATTTTCCTTAAAAAATACCCCATACCCATTTTTTGTCATTTGTGCAACACTAAGCAAATTTTGATCTAGTTCTGGGATATAAAGGACATTTGAAATGATCTTCGTACCTTTTCTGGTGTTGATAGCAACTTCCCCTTTTCCTTTTGCTTGCACAATTTCCCCATTTCCAAGCTTGATTTTTGGTTGGACTGATGTATCAATAGATGTAAAAATTGACAAATATCTGGTCATGTGACTGGTACACCCACTGTCAATCAACCAAGAATTTAAATCATGAGAACCAACTTCTTGTGATGCCACAAATAAATGCTCATCATTATTTTCATCTTCTACACCCATGTTTGCTTGTTGTGTTGGCCGCTCGGATGGTTTCTTTTTGGCTCTGCAATACTTCTCGCCATGACCAAGTTTTTTGCAGAAATTACAACGAATTGATGGTTTATCTTTGTACCAACAATCTTTATCAGCGTGATTGGTTCTTCTGCAGTGAGAGCAAGGTGAAAAGTTTCCATTCTTTGAAAGCCCTTCTAATCTTCCTTTCTGATTTGCTAGAAATGCTCCTTCAGTAGATACATCACCTCTGATTGAAACCCTTTGCTCCTGTGCGTGAAGCTTGCTGATTAGCTCTGCAATCGTAAGATCTTTCATGTCACAGGACTCTTCAATTGCAGAGATCTTAGATTCAAACTTTTGAGGCACTGAAACCATGATTTTTTCAACTACCTTCTGATCCGTGAATGCCTCGCCAAGTAACCTCACTTGATTTACAACATCCATTAACCTGCCAGAATAATCTTTAATAGATTCAGTGTCCTTCATCTTCATCAATTTAAATTCTCTCTTCAACGTGAGAAGTTTAACAGCTTTGACCCTGCTATTTCCTTCATATTCACCTTAGAGTTTCTCCCATACTTGCTTAGGTGTTTCCAAATCCATAATTTTAGTGAAAATCTGATCTGTAAGAGCTGAATGAAGGCAAGTGATTGCTTTGTCTTTCTTGAGTCTTTTCTCTTCATTTACTTTTATTTGAGCAATTGTTGGATTACCTCTTAATGGGGGTGGATCCTCTTCAGAGAGCACTACACTCCATAAACCTTGAGACTTCAAATAAAACCTCATCTTAACAGCCCATATGTGATAGTTTTCGCCATTAAACATTGGAATTAAGGATGAAGTGCTGCTAGAACTAGACATTTTTACACCAACCTCATTGTGTTAAGCACTCACACACTTAAGAAATTTGCTTCACAGCCCTTAGGATGTAAGCTCTGATACCGCTGTTAAGAAATAAAATTGTTTATTTGATGTTGAATAAGAGAAAACTACATACGTTATTTCATCTGAGACTGCCTATTGTATAGGCTTACATAAAACAAATTTTCCTACAAAATAGGAACTACTAGATAATCTGATTTGAACATTTCTATCAACTAAAAACAAGGAAACTAATCTTATCTACTAAACTTAACTATGACTGATTCAAACTCCAGGGTAAACTCTCACAATATCTAACAGAATCCCCTATCCGATGAGGGGATGTGCATGTCATAGTATCGGACACAAGGATCAAGGGATTCACAAACAAGTATAATCATTTCAAAAGACAAGAAAGAATAAGGATCATTAATCACGAAATATTGATTAAATACTATATAACTGGGGGACTCCGGACTTGAGAAGATCAAATATAACAATGTAACCTAGATACTGCCATTTTGGTTTAGTAGTCCACTTCAGTATTAAGATCTAAGGAAGAAACTCAAATCAAAAAAAGGAACTTTTATTGTTAATGTTAACCAAAATTAGAAGTTAATAAAAATAATTCACGACATGATATAAACTTAAGCAAATATTAAAACAAATACATTTCTTTTCATCCTCATTGACATCCCTTAACTCACTAGCAATGGGCTCTTTCCATTCTTATGTACCTGCTTTTTCTTTCATAATCTCTATTTTCTTACATCAAGGGCTCCCCTTGGCTTCCCACCCTTACACTCTCACCTTCACCTACTAAGGTGGGACTCCACTCACTCACTTTTGTCAAGCTGGAAGAAATACCTTGCATATTTTCACTCTTTTCCTCTCCTTTTGCCTGAGAGAAACTCAGCCTCTCACTCTGTTCACTCCCTTCCTTCAATCCTTAGAGTGATTGTATAACTACTAAATCATCTATACTTGTGACAACAGTTGAGATTTCAAGTTGTGCAGTGATTGTCAACAGATGAGAAACATCCGTCGAAGCAGTAGTTGAAAGTGTCAACGGATAATTTCTGTTAAGCACATCTGTCGAGATAAAATCATTGGTCAACAGATGAACAATATCCGTCGAGATAGTAGAAATGACAGAGTTTGGATTAGAAACTACTGTAGAATCTGTGGTGATTGATTTGAGATTTTGCACAGTATTCTCAGTAGAATCAGAAAGAAATGGAAAGTGAGCCAACAAATCATCTAAAAAATGATGCTCACTTGCTGTAGATTTTGGCTTCTCCATGAGAGTTAAAGAAGGAAAGTCAGGAATTGATGTGTGAATCATGTCCACATCCAGAGAATTTGTGGGTGAATTTTGTGTGTGAGGTGCTTCTATCACTAAAGATTTTGGCTGTGACTCCACATTTACTGGAGCCACATCAATCTGAATTTGAGAAGGTGCTGTAACCGAGTCTTTGACTGCAATTTGCACAGTGTGTGCACCATGTGTATGCCCAAGTATTTTGGATTTCTTATTTCTATCATAAGTTCGGGGTGAGCTTGTGTCCCTAACCCTCTTGGCCTGTGCTCTTGGTTGAGAGCTTGTTTCAATTGTAACATCCTTTTGGGAGGATGAAACTAGTAATGAGCTTATATCCTTATTAATCACTACATTTTGTTGGGAAACTGCAGTGTGTCTAGGTTTGGTTACACTCACTTCTCCATCCTTATTCTTAGGGCTTCTTTTATGTTCACCCTGTCCCTCACCAGACTTACTTCCCTTCACACTCCCCTCTTGGTTTTTAGTAGATTTTACAACTAGCTGCTTTTGAGAGAAACTAGAGGGGGCTTTCTTTGAGTTCGATTTTAAGATTTTTGGTTTTGTGGCTTGGGTAAACACCTGTTTGGTCACTGTCACAGGTGCCATGGCCACAGTTGATTGTAAAGAAATAGGTGGTTGAGAAGTAATAGGGACAAAATAATTTACCTCCTTTACCTAAGGCTGTTCCATGATTGACATCATGATTGACATGTAAACAAGGGGAACATTCTTGTGGTGATTTGCCCTGTTCAGGTCCGCAATAACTCTTCTCTCTTGGACCCAAAAATCTAACTTGTTTGTTGGGTTCAAGATCGAGAGATTCTCAGACACAAAATTAACTATTAACATAAAGAATCTAGCATAATATATGTTCTTAGACCTCTTCTTTATATCTCCTAACTTACTCCCTAATTCATACATGACTGAAATACTGAAAATAAAGTACTTATCACTTAAAAGCATATAGAGCATGTTAACAAGTGAATAAGTTACAGCATCAAAGTTGCTAACTTTACCAGAAAACATCTTAATAAAGGAATCACATAAAAAGCTCCATTCTTTCCTAAGACCCATTCTCCTAATATCACCTAACTTAGTGGCAGTAAGAGCATAGCCCATAGAAACTAGCATGTTACTCACATCAGTGTCTATGTGTGGATCAAGTGTGTTATTTCAGGCAATTTAAAGCATTTTTCAATTATATCACAGTTAAAACAGTGTTCATTACCTTTGAGAGTGAAGATAATGGTTTTGACCTTTGAATTGAACACGGCTGTAGTCCAAATTTCTTCGACAACTTCACAGTAAATGGTTGGAGACTCAAGTATGGCATAACTCAGTTTGCAGTTTAGGATGAAGTCCATCATTTTGTGATAGTCTTCAGATGCCGGAATTTGCTTATTTACCAGAGCCACAAAGTTATTCTTCTCATAAACGTACCCAGTTGAGGACATGATTTTGACTACTGGTGTCATAGCTGTGATTGAGTACTCATTTTGATTCGTGTCTTATTTGATCTGAACCCCGAAAACTATGATTTTGTGCAAAATATTGAAATGACTGTTTCATCATACATATTTTCATCATACATGCAAAATAGAGATTGCACTACCTTAGAATAAATATGATTTGAAGTTAAGACATGAAAACCAACAATGATTTTTGTGTGTTTCTATAGTTGTAAAGGTCTTTATATGTAATTGCAGAATAAAAACTGAAATCTTAAAGTAATTGAAGAGATAATTTATCTCACATAACGAGCATACAATCTGTTGTAGATGTTTATTTTTAGACTGATTCTTGCCACCACATCAGCTTATAATGAACATTTACTTGTTTAGAACAGATCAGTTTCCCTTACCAAAACTCTGCAAAAATGGGGCTTGAATGTGGAGTTAACTTTTGGTTCCTATTTGCATAATTCGCTTTACAAGCTATCTTAGTTTCAGGAAATGATAGGTATACTTACATTGTTTACATGGACAAAGCCTTAATGCCAAAGGCTTTTGCTAGCCACCACATTTGGTACTCCACCACCATCAACTCTGTCAAGTCGAGAAATCATCGGTCCTCTCCATCTCTTCTCTACACCTATGATCATGCAGTTCATGGTTTTTCTGCGTTGCTAAGTATAGATGAATTGGAATCGCTAAAGAAGTCTCCAGGATTTGTCTCAGCTTACGGTGATAAAAAGGCCACGGTTCATACCACCCATACGTATGAGTTTCTTCCTCTTAATCCTACAACAGGCTTATGGCCGGCCTCTGATAATGGGAAGGATGTCATTATTGGTGTTATAGGCACTGGTATTTGGCCCGAGAGTGCAAGCTTCAAGTATGATGGTATGTCTGAGATTCCCTCGAGATGGAAGGGGACTTGTGAAGTGGGACAAGAGTTCAATGCTTCAAATTGTAACTTGAAACTGATTGGAGCTCGATACCTTACCAAGGGCTTTAGCGCTTCATATCCTGAGACAACCATTAGTATGAACTCTGCTAGAGACACTGAAGGACATGGGACACACACTTCGTCAATAGCTGGTGGAAACTGTTGACGGAGGAATCTGGTAACAACAAAGATTAAGGTTTCTCGCCGGAATTAAGATCTATGACGGTGGTTCTTCGCCGGAACATCAAGCGGTGTATGGTGGTTTGTGGTTGTTTTAGGCTGAGATTGATCAGAGTAAGTGGTGGCTCTCTTATCAGCTCTCAACTTCTTACCCTCTCAATATGCCTACGTACCTTTTATATAGGGATCAAGCCTGACGTAGTTCTTGTGGAACAAGAAATCTAATGGGCTTAGACTTCTTACTCCTAGGCCCGGTAGAAGCCCATCCAAATTCCGTCTTCCGCTAGCTTTAGGAATGTCCAACTATGAGGCCCAACCGCGAAGGCCCAAGGCTCGTCCGTAATAGCAGGACTTCACTTATAGTGCATATCCCTGCGCAAGGATAACACTCCGCCACAACTATTTCCCTTGATTTACAGACGCAGATATAGCCACGGTTCACCCCAAGTGCCGGACGCATCCCTACATGTGCATCTCTGCTCATTTGCATTTGCAATCAATGTCAAATTTGGATATGGTTTCCAGTTTATGGGCCTGCCCGTGTTTCAGAGCCGCTCTAACGACATGACCACTCTCTTAGGTATATCTCTAGGATTAAGCTTCTTTCATTTTGTTCAATTCTAGATATATTGTTGTGCTTCTTCTATTTGATTTTATTTACTTTCTGATCGCTGACAACATATTACCTTCTGATAGATTAGGATTCCATAAATTTTTGGTGGCTATTAATTTAAAAACATTTCGTTTAAATTTAGTACTGCTATTTTCGCTTGCGGAAAAACTTAACTCTTTATTTGTTGAGAAAATTGAAGCTTAAAATAGAGTTGTTTAATCCGAATCTCTGAAATCAAAATCTGTTTATAAGATTTGAAAAATTGACATATGATATCTGTAAAATTGTATCTTCCTACCCTATATTAGAAAATGGATTACCTGATTGATACAAAATTTAGGTTTGCTAGGCTACTCATCCCCTGAACTTCTTCAGTGTTTTTATGTTGAGCTTTTTTTAATTAAAAAAGTATTAGGTGCAATGGTATCAACAAGTATAGCTGGTACATATCCTAGCTCTATAAAGCTGAATATATAGCTTCTAACTAGGTTTTTAGCAGTTGTATCTCCTCAATACTAAATATCATCACATGATACTTGATGCACCAGCAGAGGGTGTATTCCAGAATCCAGCATCCAAACTCAGTGCTTTCTTACCTATTTGTTTACAACATTTGGTTTAAGTTTGGTGCTACTTTTGTGTACTATCGAAAAGTTTGTGAGCTTTTTCTTTGTTGGGAAGAGTTGCATGTTATTTTTATAAAAATTATAATTGCAAAATGACTTTAAATTCATTTATTCTTGCTACCAACATTTATTTTTCAATACATTAAGATTCTGAACATGTTTCAATCATTATAAATTTGTAGCTTTGCAGGAGCTCCCAACAAGAAACAAGGTTGGATTCTCACTGTCATCGATATTCCACTTGGGTGCCTTTTTTACTTTTTGAAAACCCGTTATAAACATTAATGGACGAGAGACTTAAAGTTGTAATTCATGTGCAATTTTTGATATTATTCCACCAATTATCGTATCATAATCTTTAATTTTTTTGGATTGTTATCTATTGTATAAGGTGTGCTCTCATGGATCTACAACATTAATGGACGATGAGCTTTTTTGAGTTTCAAGTGGAGGTGAACATATCTGTCATGCCATCCATATCAAGGATTAATGATTTTCTCCCTTTGTTTCTTCCTATTACCTATATATTTGTCGTATTTTTTCTCCTTTCATCTTCTCTTTTTATGTAATTTAGATTTTAGCCTTTACAATATGTTCACCTGAAGGCATGTACATAATTTTAACTAAGATGAGCTTTTCTGAGTCTTTTGCAGGCTAGGAACCAGGTGATTGTTTTATATCTTGGATCAGAGTTACAAAATATGTAAAGTACAAAGTGGTTATTAAAGTAGGGTCTATTTATCAAGCTTCAGGTTGGATATCGATCGCATTCTTAGCTAATCCTCCCATTGGTAAGAAAGTTTTAGGCATCATCATCTTATCGGTCATGAACATTACTCTAATGACTAAAATTTAGGTACATACATATAGGTTATAGAATAATGTGAAAATCTTTTATGTACGGTGGAAATACGAGTAATAACCTTTTAACATAATGAGTATAACTTTTGTTTAAATGTACTTGAATTGGCGAATACTTTCATTCTTGAATGATATAAAATGCTAATGAATTTGTTTTACTACCTGCTAATGGAGAGCTTGAACTTGAGTACATTGAATGTGACTTTCTCTTATTTACAAAGCCTTTTTTGCTAATCCGATTTACTTTATGAGATTAAATTACAACAAAAGTGTAGGGTTAAATTCACACTCTAATCATAGGTGTTTATAAGTTAGCAACCATTTCCCTATGACCAAATCTTTGAAAAATCAAGAATTTACATAATAAATTATCTTTTCCTTTACATGAATTTGTTGCTTTGCAGAAGCTCCTAGTATGGAACAAGGTTAGATTTTCAATTCGGATAACAGTGAGAACAAATGAGTTGTGTTACCCACTTCTCTTCTAGCGGATCAGCATAACATCCGAATTATGTACATGTTGCAACGAAGAAGGCAATTTCTTATGTTCCCTAACCCCTTACAAATACGCCTATATTATAATTGTTTCTGGTTTATTGCTGGACTTCCGTTTTGGGCTCGAGAAATTTAAACAAGTCTGTTATCCATCGAGCATCTCAACGATAATGAGACACCAGAATTTTAGAAAAAAATGAGATCGCAGGTTGGTAGAGTTCTTTTCTCAAAAAAATTATGAAGTCAGAAAGTATGAGCTTTTACGTCTGAAATGCTGCTTTCAGGTAGGTACTCATAATGATCCATCTAGCCCTTAAGTGCATTGGTTTTGGAGTTGCTTATTGATATGGTTGTGTATATTAACGATGGTAATTTTGACAAAGAAATGCAGTGCATATTTTGATGATGTTTCTTAGTTTCTTTCAAGATTTAATGTGAAAGTATATATAAAATTGTAGCCTGGGCATTAAAGAGGAGATGTAAGTCCCTATCTATAACTACATTTTAATTTCACAAGTTATTGACGTACATGGTTGTTCCAATATATTCTAGATAATTGAATTACATACGTACATGGTTGTTCCAATATATTCTAGATAATTGAATTATATGGATGGCTGGCTAATTTTCAAATTAATTGTTTTATGCTCAAAAAAAATTGGGAAGTAATATTAGTCACCAACTGTAAAACACAACATTCTCATTGTGAATAGATAAAATAGCCAACACAAACCACAAGGCTGAGCTTGTCAAACAAAGTAGAAAATCATTTAAATGATCCCCATGACCATCATGTGCGGATTTCATAAATTGTATCAAGTTCTGATTGAGATGTGATGCAACTTGATCTTAAGGGTAGGACTTCTCTAAGACGTGTGTCATAAAAGTTGCAGAACTTCCTTACAATGCGTATTTTCCAGATTCTTGGGTTTCAATATTTCAATTTTCCAAAATATTTGAGATCTCCGCAAATCTTCTCATTAGTTCAATGAAATATTTCTTCGACAACTGACAAGCAAGGATACAGGTGCAGAAGTGCTGGGGTGCGTGGACACAAAAATATAATAAATAAATATAATAATATTAGAATTCGGGTGGGGGGGACAGGGCATATAGAAATATAGATTTTCTCTAGATTTCATGTTACAGATATTCAATCTTGTTAAAAAAACCACAAACTATAAGCAAATTTAATCAAATGCATAATTTATTGATCTAAATCACAAAATACAGGTAAAATCTTTTAATTTATGCAAAAATGAACACTAGCATAATACGTTTGTATTTAATAACAAAAACTGATACTTAATTTTAGGAAAGTAGGCAGTTAACAGAAATTTTGACTACAAATTGTGGGGAAAGAATCAAAATTAGGATTCAGGAAGAATCCCCTATCCGTTGAGGGGATGTGCATGTCAGAGTATCCGACACAAGGATCAGGGGATTCACAAACAAGTATAATCATTTCAAAAGACAAGAAAGAATAATGATCATTAATCACGAAATATTGATTAGATACTATATAACTGGGGGACTCCGAACTTGAGAAGATCGAATATAACAATGTAACCTAGATAATGCCATTTTGGTTTAGTAGTCCACTTCAGTATTAAGATCTGAGGAAGAAACTCAAATCAAAACAGGGAACTTTTATTGTTAATGTTAACCAAAATTAGAAGTTAATAAAAAGAATTCACGAAATGATATAAACTTAAGCAAGCTATTAAAACAAATACTTTTAGTTTAAATCAATGCAAAGCATTTGGTAGACCCAAGTCATTGTGCATACCGATAGGAGTAAGAAAACTGTACTGATTGACTGCCAAATGTGGAGGGCCAAATCTTGATTTCTTCCTTGTTTCTGTATTAATAAATCACATGTTAGAAATGAAATATACTATATCAGCCATAGACATTAGAACATAGAGTGTAAATAATTTGGCTCTGCAGTCCAGTCTGCACTTTAAACTTCTAACAAGCAAACTTCTAACTTGTATGTTGAGCACTTTCTCCCCCTCACTTGTTGACTCCCCCTGTCTAAATGGAATAATAGAGTTTTTCTCCCCCTTTTTGTTAGCATCAAGTTGAGTGGAGGTTGACATTTGTGCAGCCACCAGTTTCTGAAGTAGCAGAGTTTGTTGAGTTTGATGGCGGTGGATTTGAGTAATAGATGTTTCCAGGGTCTTGAGCCTGGCATACAAAGAGTCCACTTTGTTGACTAGATCATAGTTTTTCCTAAGCTTAGCATTGTTGTGTTAGGAAAGGTAGCCTCCAATCTTGCAGTAATTTCCCTTTTGACTTGACCAATTTCTGGCTTGAGCTCAGTTACATCTTGATTTTGCTTTAAAGATTGAAGTTGGTGCAGCTGAAGAGACTCTAGTCAAATTCATCACCAGTTGTGAAGGGCATGGCAGTGATTATATCCTTGGCCCTTTGCATAGAAGTAGGTATGTGCACCAAGTTGAGAATTCTCTCAGCAGCCACATTGTCCTGTTCAGATAGAACTTGATAAGATGAAACAGGGTGAGTAAATGCCTCAGCTTCATAAGAAACATATTCTAAGACAGCTTGATAATCTTGCTGAAATAACCATTTCTTTTCATCCTCATTGACATCCCTTAACTCACTAGCAATGGGCTCTTTCCATTCTTATGTACCTGCTTTTTCTTTCATAATCTCTATTTTCTTACATCAAGGGCTCCCCTTGGCTTCCCACCCTTACACTCTCACCTTCACCTACTAAGGTGGGACTCCACTTACTCACTTTTGTCAAGCTGGAAGAAATACCTTGCATATTTTCACTCTTTTCCTCTCCTTTTGCCTGGGAGCAACTCAGCCTCTCACTCTGTTCACTCCCTTCCTTAATCCTTAGAGTGATTGTACAACTACTAAATCATCTATACTTGTGACAACAGTTGAGATTTCAAGTTGTGCAGTGATTGTCAACAGATGAGAAACATCCTTCGAAGCAGTAGTTGAAAGTGTCAACGGATAATTTCTGTTAAGCACATCTGTCGAGATAAAATCATTGGTCAACGGATGAACAATATCCGTCGAGGTAGTAGAAATGACAGAGTTTGGATTAGAAACTACTGTAGAATCTGTGGTTATTGATTTGAGATATTGCACATTATTCTCAGGTAGAATCAGAAAGAAATGGAAAGTGAGCCAACAAATCATCTAAAAATGATTCTCACTTGCTGTAGATTTTGGCTTCTCCATGAGAGTTAAAGATGGAAAGTCAGGAATTGATGTGTGAATCATGTCCACATCCAGAGAATTTATGGGTGAATTTTGTGTGTGAGGTGCTTCTATCACTAAAGATTTTGGCTGTGACTCCACATTTACTGGAGCCACATCAATCTGAATTTGAGAAGGTGCTGTAAGCGAGTCTTTGACTGCAATTTGCACAGTGTGTGCACCATGTGTATCCCCAAGTATTTTGGATTTCTTATTTCTATCATAAGTTCGGGGTGAGCTTGTGTCCCTAACCCTCTTGGCCTGTGCTCTTGGTTGAGAGCTTGTTTCAATAGTAACATCCTTTTGGGAGGATGAAACTAGTAATGAGCTTATATCCTTATTAATCACTACAGTTTGTTGGGAAACTGTAGTGTGTCTAGGTTTGGTTACACTCACTTCCCCATCCTAATTCTTAGGGATTCTTTTATGTTCACCCTGTCCCTCACAAGACTAACTTCCCTTCACACTCCCCTCTTGGTTTTTAGTAGATTTTACAACTAGCTGCTTTTGAGAGAAAATAGAGGGGGCTTTCTTTGAGTTTGATTTTAAGATTTTTGGTTTTGTGGCTTGGGTAAACACCTGTTTGGTCACTGTCACAGGTGCCATGACCACAGTTGATTGTAAAGAAATAGGTGGTTGAGAAGTAATAGGGACAAAATAATTTACCTCCTTTACCTGAGGCTGTTCCATGATTGACATGTAAACAAGGGGAACATTCTTGTGGTGATTTGCCCTGTTCAGGTCAGCAATAACTCTTCTCTCTTGGACCCAAAAATCTAACTTGTTTGTTGGGTTCAAGATCGAGAGATTCTCAGACACAAAATTAGCTATTAACATAAAGAATCTAGCATAATATATGTTCTTAGACCTCTTCTTTATATCTCCTAACTTACTCCCTAATTCATACATGACTGAAATACTGAAATTAAAGTACTTATCACTTAAAAGCATATAGAGCATGTTAACAAGTGAATAAGTTACAACATCAAAGTTGCTAACTTTACCAGAAAACATCTTAATAAAGGAATCACATAAAAACTCTATTCTTTCCTAAGACCCATTCTCCTAATATCACCTAACTTAGTGGCAATAAGAGCATAGCCAATAGAAACTAGCATGTTACTCACATCAGTGTCTATGTGTGGATCAAGTGTGTTATTTCAGGCAATTTAAAGCATTTTTCAATTATATCACAGTTAAAACAACGTTCATTACCTTTGAGACTGAAGGTAATGGTTTTGTCCTTTGAATTGAACACGGCTGTAGTCCATATTTCCTCGATAACTTCACAGTAAATGGTTGGAGACTCAAGTATGGCATAACTTAGTTTGCAGTTTAGGGTGAAGTCCATCATTTTGTGATAGTCTTCAGATGCCGGAATTTGCTTATTTACCAGAGCCACAAAGTTATTCTTCTCATAAACGTACCCAGTTGAGGACATGATTTTGACTACTGGTGTCATAGCTGTGATTGAGTACTCATTTTGATTCGTGTCTTATTTGATCTGAACCCCGAAAACTGTGATTTTACGCAAAATATTGAAATGACTATTTTCATCATACATATTTTCATCATACATGGAAAACAGAGATTGCACTACCTTAGAATAAATATGATTTGAAGTTAAGACATGAACACCAACAAAGATTTTTGTGTGTTTCTATAGTTGTAAAGGTCTTTTATATGTAATTGCAGAATAAAAACTGAAATCTTAAAGTAATTGAAGAGATAATTTATCACACATAACGAGCATACAATCAGTTGTAGATGTTTATTTTTAGACTGATTCTTGCCACCACATCAGCTTATAATGAACATTTACTTGTTTAGAACAGATCAGTTTCACTTACCAAAACTCTGCAAAAATGGGGCTTGAATGTGGAGTTAACTTTTGGTTCCTATTTGCATAATTGGCTTTCCAAGCTATCTTAGTTTCAGGAAATGATAGGTATACTTACATTGTTTACATGGACAAAGCGTTAATGCCAAAGGCATTTGCTAGCCACCACATTTGGTACTCCACCACCATCAACTCTGTCAAGTCGAGAAATCATCAATCCTCTCCATCTCTTCTCTACACCTATGATCATGCAGTTCATGGTTTTTCTGCGTTGCTAAGTATAGATGAATTGGAATCGCTAAAGAAGTCTCCAGGATTTGTCTCAGCTTACGGTGAAAAAAAGGCCACGGTTTATACCACCCCCCATACGTATGAGTTTCTTTCTCTTAATCCTACAACAGGCTTATGGCCGGCCTCTGATTATGGGAAGGATGTCATTATTGGTGTTATTGGCACTGGTATTTGGCCCGAGAGTGCAAGCTTCAAGTATGATGGTATGTCTGAGATTCCCTCGAGATGGAAGGGGACTTGTGAAGTGGGACAAGAGTTCAACGCTTCAAATTGTAACTTGAAACTGATTGGAGCTCGATACCTTACCAAGGGCTTTAGCGCTTCATATCCTGAGACAACCATTAGTATGAACTCTTCTAGAGACACTGAAGGACATGGGACACACACTTCATCAATAGCTGGTGGAAACTGTTGACGGAGGAATCTGGTAACAACAAAGATTGAGGTTTCTCGCCGGAATTAAGATCTATGACGGTGGTTCTTCCCCGGAACATCAAGCGGTGTGTGGTGGTTTGTGGTTGTTTTAGGCTGAGATTGATCAGAGTAAGTGGTGGCTCTCTTATCAGCTCTCAACTTCTTACCCTCTCAATATGCCTACGTACCCTTTATATAGGGATCAAGCCTGACGTAGTTCTTGTGGAACAAGAAATCTAATGGGCTTAGACTTCTTATTCCTAGGCCCGGTAGAAGCCCATCCAAATTCCGTCTTCCGCTAGCTTTAGGAATGTCCAACTATGAGGCCCAACCGCGAAGGCCCAAGGCTCGTCCATAATAGTAGGACTTCACTTATAGTGCATATCCCTGCGCAAGGATAACACTCCGCTACAACTATTTCCCTTGATTTACAGACGCAGGTATAGCCACGGTTCACCCCAAGTGCCGGACGCATCCCTACATGTACATCTCTGCTCATTTGTATTTGCAATCAATGTCAAATTTGGATATGGTTTCCAGTTTATGGGCCTGCCCGTGTTTCAGAGCAGCTCTAACGACATGACCACTCTCTTAGGTATATCTCTAGGACTAAGCTTCTTTCATTTTGTTCAATTCTAGATATATTGTTGTTTCTGATCGCTGACAACATATTACCTTCTGATAGATTAGGATTCCATAAATTTTTGGTGGCTATTAATTTAAAAACATTTCGTTTAAATTTAGTACTGCTATTACCTTCTGCTATTGTCGTTTAAATTCATTATCTCTTCTGTGAAGGGTGGAGTTGGATCGTCAGGATCTCCAAGGGGAAGGAGATTGCTTGGATCAGTTCTTGGGACATCAGCCCTTCTTCTTACCGGACCATCCAGGTCTATGATAGGAGGAGGATTTCTCCCCCTAGGAGGTATGTGGGGTCTGGTGGCCTGGTGAGCCTCCAAATCACGCCTCAGCCTTTGGATTTCAGCCTCATGAGCCCTGATCCTTTCCTGCACTACTTGGGGATTCGCCCCTGGGGTGCTTTGGGGGCGTTGCCTTCCATCGGCCATTGGCTCTTTTCCAGGACGCTTCCTTCTCGGGGCCACTTCATCATCCGAAGATTCGGAGTCTCTCTCAGTGTATGGACCAGAAAATTCCCGATCCTCAGGGATAGGACCCAAACCTCGTATATAGGGGGGCGACCGCCCTCGTGCTTCGCTTCGCCTAGCATATCCGCTTCCTCCAACCTCAGGGTGAAGGGGCATCCCATAAGGGGGTTAGTAGTAACAATAGTTGAATATTCATACCCGACGGGTCGAGAATTCTCAGGTATATGTATTTGTTGAACTTGAGGATTCATACCTTGAATCAGGGTAGTTGTCCCTTGTAGCTGGGGTTGAGTTGCCCCTGTCTGGGCTTCCTCCTGAGTAAATGCATAAGTTGAATGGGGAGGAACCTCCACGGTTGATAGGACTCCTAAGTCTATCCTAATTCAGAGGCTTGTCCACCAAGTCTCCTATACCAAGTCCAATTCAAGGACTCCCACATCTATATAAGGGGCCTCACCCCACAAATCAGAACTACATTTTTTGACTTGATCCTTGGCAATCAGCAAGGTACGTAGGCATCTTGTTAAGGCAGATTGAGTCACGAAACACAAGAGCAGTCAAATCGAGCCTTGAAGCTCATGTTCCTTAGTACTAAATACAGCAATTATATATATATATTAGTTTTTTATCCATAACATTTGGCGCCGTCTGTGGGAAGGAACAACAACAACCATGGCGAGAACACGGAGAACAATTGGAGCTATAAGGAAGGAACACCATCAGAGACAACTCCTTATCCTTTTAGGTCCCCTTGAGGCTAATCTATAAGGATTTATATCCTTATCAGGACTCTTCTCAATAGCTGATTTTTCCCTTATTAATTAATTACGAAATTAATTAATAATCAGGGCTTTTGGGCCCCTTTTTTTTATTCCACCAGGCCTGATCTGGTCCATCAGGCTTAACCTTTCTGGTCTGAATATCATACATCTTATTATTGGGCCTAGCAGCCCATTAATTATAAAATCAGGACTTATTTATCCCTATCAAATAGAAACACACAACAGCTTGGAAGATATGCTTACAAAGGTTGCTGGCTAACCTTGGATCATCGGACAGTATGACATAACATTGAATAATATTCTTCAAAACTGTAGTAAACGGTTCATCCTGCATCTTTTCAATTACGTCATTAAAAACCTTCATGATTGCACACAACCGGTTTGCAGGCTCACAGCAATACTGTAGTCCCTGCTCTTGCATCATTATTCTTGACATTATCCAAGATACAGTCTGTATAGCCATATACAAGTGTTCAGAGTGAGTTTAAAGAGCCAATTAACTATGGGTGTCGATCTATTTATATTTTGATGGTGTACCGGAATTGTTTCAGAATTATTTGCTCAGGTTCTTACTAGGACGATCAAGTCTATGCCATGCAATATAAACCTTATGATTTATATATGGCTGGGTACTAATGTTGGACTTTCCTTTAATCCAAACATGTTTATTTTTAGATAGTATTATTAATAGCGTGTGTCAAGGGGGAAAATGGATTTGGTTCTATGGGCAACGTAGTTATAGGAATGAATAAAGGGAGTACAGACTTGATAAGAGATTGATTGAGTCTGTTTGGTACTTCCCGATTTTTTAGCTCTTGATTGCTAGCTTTCACAGTTGTGTCATTCTATATATATATCCCTGTACTATGTTCTCTAAAGAATGAATAATATAGCTTGTTTTATTCCCAGTTTAAATATACACTAGAGTGTGCGTGTGTATTGTGTTCAAAGGTGTGTGTGTGTGTTCAAAGGTGTGTGTTGATTAAATCTCTACACTTGGTATCAGAGCACAGGAGACAAGAGACAACCACGGCCCCGGTCCAGATGACGACAAATAAGAACAAGGAGAGCTCGTTTGGCCTGAGTTACCCGATGCTCACAAAAACTAATTACACCGTATGGGCCCTCAAAATGAAGGTCTTTATGCAGGCTCATGGCGTGTGGGAAGCAATTGAGCCCAAGGATTCTCAGACGACCGCCGCTGTGGATGATAAGATTGACAAGCGGGCTTTGGCCATTATTTATCAAGGAGTTCCAGACGATGTATTGTTGTCACTTGCAGAAAAACAGACGTCTAAAGATGCTTGGAAGGCTGTCAAAATCATGTTCCAGGGAGCGGATAAGGTGAAAGCGGCTAGAGCACAGACACTCAAGAGCGAATTCGAAGTATTGCGTATGAAAGAAAACGAGCAGTTGGATGAGTTTTATCTGAAATTGAATAGCCTGGTCACCAACATTCGAGCCCTTGGAGAGAAAATTGAGGAAGCGTACGTAGTAAAGAAACTTCTCAGAGCTGTCCCTTCCAAGTTTCTACAAATTGCATCGGCTATAGAACAATTTGGAAATTTGGAATCATTGTCGGTGGAAGAGGTTGTTGGTTCGTTGAAAGCCCACGAGGAGAGGCTGCGAGGCACAACAGAGATAAATCAAGAACAGTTGCTACTGACAGAGGAAGAGTGGAGAAAGAAAGAGAATAGCGAGGGGCAGTTGTTATTAACTCGAGAGGAATGGTTGAAGAAGACCAGCAGAGAAGGGACACGAGGTGGTGACCGCGGCATTCGGGACAAGAGCAGAGTAAGGTGTTATAATTGTCAGGGACATGGACATTTCGCTGCAGAATGTCGCAGACCACGAAAGGAGAGAGACACATCAAGGGAAGCGAATCTTTCACAGGTTCAAGAAGATGAACCAGCCTTACTGATGGTTGAGGCGGGGAAAATAGAAATTCAGTCAATGATTTTGAGGGAGGATGCAGTGGTTCCAAAATTACGGACAAACACTGAAGAACGAAGGGAATCACAAGTATGGTACTTGGATAATGGTGCAAGCAACCACATGACCGGGCAACGTGGGAAATTTAGGGAGTTGGATGAACGTGTGACAGGGAAGGTTAAATTCGGAGATGGGTCAACAGTAACTATCAAAGGAAAGGGGACGATTGCATTTCAGTGCAAAAATGGTGAAGAAAGGACTCTCAAGGAGGTGTACTACATTCCAGACTTGTGTAATAATATCATAAGCCTAGGTCAATTGTCTGAAGCAGGGAATAAAGTTATTCTTGACGGAGATTATTTGTGGGTTCATGAGGCCAGTGGCAAGCTATTAATGAAGGTGAAAAAACTGAAAAATCGCTTATATAAAATCAGTCTCGAGGAAAGTAAAGCATCATGTTTACTTACAAAGCTGGAGGAGGATACTTGGCTATGGCACGCCCGACTTGGCCATGTAAATTTTCAAGCATTGGAACTAATGTCGAGAGAGAAAATGGCATACGGAATCCCAACCATGGTTCAACCTGTGAAGAAGTGCGAAGGATGCTTGATGACAAAACAATCCAGAAAGCCTTTCCCGCAATATGCTAGCTTTCTTGCAAAGAAAGTACTGGAAATAGTACACGCCGATATTTGTGGACCAATCACACCAATGACACCTGGAGGTAATCGGTACTTCTTGTTATTTGTTGATGATTTTAGTAGAAAAATGTGGGTTTATCTGTTAAAAGAAAAAGGAGATGCCTTTGAGATGTTTAAAAAATTTAAAGCATTGGTTGAGAATGGAAAGGAGAGAAACATAAAAATTTTAAGAACAGATAGGGGTGGTGAATTCTGTTCCAAAGAGTTTACACTGTATTGTGAGAGGGCTGGGATTTTAAGGCACTACACAACACCCTACACCCCACAACAAAATGAGGTGGTTGAACGAAGAAATAGGACCGTTGCTGCCATGACGAGAAGCTTCTTGAAGGGCTCAAAACTACCAGCATATCTATGGGGCGAAGCGGTGCGCCACTCGATTTATGTTTTGAATAGATTACCTACTCGGTGTTTGAAGGGCAGAACTCCATATGAGGCATGGAGTGGAGATAAACCGGATTTGACACATCTGAGGGTATTTGGATGCACTGCATTCATGAAAATTCCATCAGTACATGTAAGGAAGCTGGATGATCGAAGTAAATTGGTTGTATACCTCGGTAAGGAACCAGGAACAAAAGGGAATCGCTTATATGATCCAAGAACAGGGGCTGTGCATGTTAGTCGAGATGTTGTAATGCAGGAGAAAGTTTTCTGGCCATGGGAACAGGGAGAGGATAGCGGAGTTGCATTTCCTGGGAATTATATTGAGATAAGAGAATCTATAGATACAGAACAAGAGGTTGCAACACCCCTGCAATCTCCGGTTCAACAGTCGCCATCGCAGCCATCTTCTCTGCAGACTCCAAGTAATACTGCAACCTCTGGTATGTCATCTGCTGGAACTACTAACGCATCATCTGCAACTAGCACTGAGCCCAGGAGATTCAAGCTATTAACGGATATTTATAATCATACTGAGATTATCGACGTGATTGATGAACTGATGTTGGTAAAAATAGAAGGACCAATATCATATCACGAAGCAAAGGAAGAAAAAGAGTGGCAGGAAGCAATGGAGTTAGAGTTTAAAACAATAGAGAAGAACGAGACCTGGACCTTAACAAATTTGCCACCTGGACATAAACCAATAGGCTTGAAATGGGTGTATAAACAGAAGAAGGATCCGGAAGGGAATGTGGTAAAGCATAAGGCACGCCTTGTTGCGAAGGGTTACGTCCAGAGAAAAGGGATAGATTATGATGAAGCTTTCGCACCAGTGGCCCGTCTTGATTCAGTTCGACTATTGATAGCACTCGCAGCAAAAGAAGGATGGGGAGTTCATCATCTTGACGTTAAAGCAGCATTTCTAAATGGGGAACTCCTTGAAGAAGTGTATGTTACTCAACCCGAAGGGTTCGTGAAGAAAGGTCAGGAATAGATGGTGTATAGACTGACAAAGGCTCTGTATGGACTGCGTCAAGCTCCTAGGGCCTAGAATGCAAAGCTGGATAAATGTTTAAAAAAATTGGGATTTAACAGATGCTTACACGAACAAGTTGTATATACAAAGTGCAAAAATGGGAGTGTACTCATAATAGGAGTATATGTTGATGATTTACTGGTAGCTGGGTCAGATAAACGGGAAATTGAGGAATTCAAAGAGCAGATGAATAGGCAGTTCGAAATGAGTGACCTGGGTTTGTTGTCATTCTATTTAGGTATAGAAGTAAATCAAGGAGAAAAATGTACGACGTTGAAACAGTCGGCATATGCTAAGAAACTGTTGGATAAATCCGGGATGATGGACTGCAACTCGTCAAGGTTTCCTATGGAACATAAACTGCAACTGGACAAAGATGAAGATGGCACTTTGGTGGATGCTACTGAGTATAGACGCATTGTTGGGAGCTTGCGTTACTTAACGCATACTCGACCAGACATTGCGTATGCTGTGGGTGTGGTAAGCAGGTTTATGGAGAATCCCACGGTTAAACACCAACAAGCTGTGCAGCACATCTTAAGGTACATAAGAGGAACGATTGATTATGGTTTAGTATATGCAAATGAAATGAATAGCAGGATCCTGTACGGGTTTTCTGACAGTGACTTGGCTGGGGATGTCATCGATAGAAGAAGTACTGGAGGGATGTGCTTCTATCTCAACAGGAGTTTAATATCTAGGTCTTCACAGAAACAAAGGGTAGTTGCTTTATCTTCGTGCGAGGCAGAATATATGGCAGCCACGGTAGCAGCCACACAGAGCATATGGCTTCGTGGTTTGCTGAGTGAAATCTCAAGACAACCAGTTGGTCCAGTTGTGCTCCACATAGATAATAGGTCTGCTATAGAGTTAATGAAGAATCCAGTACTACATGGTAGGAGCAAGCATATAGATGTCCGGTTTCATTTCATTCGCGAATGCATTGAACGAGGTGAACTAATAGTTAAGCATGTGGTTACTCAAGAACAGAGGGCGGATATCTTAACCAAGGCATTAGGAAGGGTTAAGTTTGAAGAAATGAGAAAGATGATAGGTGTTGAAGATCTTGCTGCAGCAAACTGAATTTGTGGTCTGAATAAAAAAAAACATGTTGAGATTAGGGGGGAATATGTTGGACTTTCCTTTAATCCAAACATGTTTATTTTTAGATAGTATTATTAATAGCGTGTGTCAAGGGGGAAAATGGATTTGGTTCTATGGGCAACGTAGTTATAGGAATGAATAAAGGGAGTACAGACTTGATAAGAGATTGATTGAGTCTGTTTGGTACTTCCCGATTTTTTAGCTCTTGATTGCTAGCTTTCACAGTTGTGTCGTTCTATATATATATCCCTGTACTATGTTCTCTAAAGAATGAATAATATAGCTTGTTTTATTCCCAGTTTAAATATACACTAGAGTGTGCGTGTGTATTGTGTTCAAAGGTGTGTGTGTGTGTTCAAAGGTGTGTGTTGATTAAATCTCTACAATGTTCATCAACACCAAAATATTAGATGTTCATCAAGTCGACTTGATATGTATTAATACGAAACATGGAGTATTAACTAAAAATCCCTTTTTCAATAAACATCTAGCAGAAACACTAGAAAGGGAGATTAATTTGAAATTTTTAGTAACCAGATTACATACTCTGTACTGTCTTACATGTAAGGTGATATATTGCAGTAAAAAATGCTTAGAAGCAAAAGAATGTTGAGTTCAAATTTTAATGGACACTTAATGATTGTGAAAGTTCATTTCCATATTCTATGGATTTTAGACACAAAGGGAAGAGTCCTGATTCAAGCAAACAGTGAACAGCAACCTTTGTCGAAGGGTCGCCAACCTGCATAGTAGAGAAGATTCAGATGATATTTGGAGTAGAACCTTATAGGCATATCAGATCATATTAAAGCAAATTGATATGCAATCTGGTAAGAAATAATGGACATTTTCTTGAACTATGGTTCTGATTAAGCTAATTCATCTCAACATTGCATTCAATTCAGAGCTGAAACTTGAAAGGGCAGGTAGCAACTAGCAATGAGAAAATACTTCCATGCAAGGTTACTGGTGCTTAGCTGTTTTAATAATTCAAATGGCTTAAAGTATAAAAAATTGAAGGTATCATGTATTGATTTAGAGTGGAATTGTACCTCCTTCAGAAGACCACCAATGACCCCCAAGCTCATTAGCCTTAGGTACTGGAATGGCTTGCTCATTTCTTCAGTCTCCAAGAAAGGGTACAGGTAACAATGTATCTGAACTGCAAGGAAAAAGTAAGTTAATACAAGTCTGCCTATGATTAACCTTATCTAGCTCCTTAATTATCCTATTCAAATCAGTTAATAACAATATTTGAATAAGTTTGCAAAATCCTCATCCCAGAATATATGTAACAAACTTGTAACTTCAACTGAATCCCTGATTTTACCTCAGTGTCCTGTTTCTTTGGTGTTCACATAAACAAATCATACCAGCTTGAAATATAAAGTGAATTCATTTATATATCAAAACACGTCAAGTTCGACAATATCATGTGTAGTCTTTAAGTAGCAATATCAGACAGCAAGAAATCAACAAAAGTTATAGAATGAAATTAGCTTATATCATTTGGTGAGAAGAAGCTATAACTATGGATACATCCAACTATGTTGAAGAAGACTAATGTAAATACTGAATACATTAACAGAAACCAGTCACATAGCTTTCAGAAAGTTTAGAAAAATACCATTAAGGAACTGCATCTTCGTTTGAGGGTGAGTGGCCAAACACTGTATTCAATAGAAAATACACTTTGATATTAGAGTTGCATATATAATTTTTAAGTTCATAGAGTACCAGCTATGGCTCCTCAATAAGTAAAAATAAATTTGATGTATATAGATAATAAATTTGATAAGTAAAAATAAATTTGATAAGAAAAAAGTTTGAAAATTAGGAAATCGAACATATAAAGCAAATACATTACAAAGTTAATACCACTAGAAAAGGAAATTAAAGGAGCGGAAATGACCTCAAACAAAACAAGTACATCACAAACTTTACTTGAATCTTTCATAGTAAGTTTCTCAGGTGTTAACGACTTGTATATAAATAATACTTCCTGCAATAAAGAAGATAATTCCATTAATCACCAACTGTAAAACACAACATTCTCATTTGAATAGATAGAATAGCCAATACAAACCACAAGGCTGAGCTTGTCAAACAAAGTAGTAAATCATTTAAATGATTCCAATGACCATCATGTGCGGATTTCATAAATTGTATCAAGTTCTGATTGAGATGTGATGCAACTTGATCTTAAGGGTAGGACTTCTCTAAGACGTGTGACATAAAAGTTGCAGAACTTCCTTACAATGCCTATTTTCCAGATTTTTGGGTTTCAAAATTTCAAATTTCCAAAATATTTGAGATCTCCGCACATCTTCTCATTAGTTCAATGAAAGATTTCTTCGGCAACTGACAAGCAAGGATACGGGTGCAGAAGTGCTGGGTGCGTGGATAAAAATCTAATAAATAAATATAATAATATGGGAATTCGGGTGCGGGGGGCACTACATATAGAAATATAGATTTTCTCTAGATTTCATGTTATAGATATTCAATCTTGTTAAAAAAAACCACAAACTATAAGCAAATTTAATCAAATGCATAATTTATTGATCTAAAACATAAAATACAGGTAAAATATTTTAATTTATGCAAAAATGAACACCAGCATAATATGTTTGTATTTACTAACAAAAACTGATACTTAATTTTAGGAAAGTAGGAGGTTAACAGAAATTTTGATTACAAATTGTGGTGAAAGAATCAAAATTAGGATTTAGGAAGAATCTGTTAAGAAATAAAATTGTTTATTTGATGTTGAATAAGAGAAAACTACATACATTATTTCATCTGAGACTGCCTATTGTATAGGCTTACATAAAACAAATTTTCCTACAAAAAAGGAACTACTAGATAATCTGATTTGAACATTTCTATCAACTAAAAACAAGGAAACTAATCTTATCTACTAAACTTAACTATGACTGATTCAAACTCCAGGGCAAACTCTCACAATATCTAACACTCCTCCTTGAGATTTGCCTTATTCATTCCAAGCTTCCTCCTAAGATACTCAAACCTTGACCTGGGAAGTGCCTTTGTCATAATGTCAGCAAGTTGTACATCAGTTGAGCAGTAATGTACCTTGGTAAGACAATTCTTTTCGGCTTCTCTAATGGAGTGATATTTCACATTTATGTGCTTGGTTCTGCCATGTTGCACGGGATTCTCTGCAATTGCAATAGCTGACTTGTTGTCACAAAATAAGTCAGTTGGTGAGCTTTGTTCTTGGCATAAATCAGTAAGCAATTTCTTTAACCATATTGCTTGATTTGCAGCAGCTGCTAGAGAGATATACTCGGCTTCGGCGGTTGATTGTGCCACTACTTCTTGCTTTCTCGCATTCCAACAAATCACACCTGAACCAATTGTAAATACATAACCTGAAGTGCTCTTCATGTCATCAACACTTCCAGCCCAATCGCTGTCAGCATAACCCTCTAGCTTAACTCCTGTAATGTCAACATGATAACCATCTAGCTTAACTCCTCCTTTTTTTAAATACCATATGCCAAGATTACTCGTTCCTCTTATGTACCTTAGCACTCTCTTTGCAATCCCCATGTGAACATTGCTAGGTGAACTCATAAACCTTGAAAGCAAATTAGCTGAAAACATCAAATCAGGTCTAGTTGCTGTCAAATACAATAGGCTGCCAACCAAGCTTCTAAATGCAGAGGAATCCTCAAGCTTCTCACCATCATCTTTTGAAATCTTCTCATTTTGTACCAATGGAGTTGCTACTTCTTTGCAAGAATCTAACTTAAACCTTTTAAGAATATCAATAGCATAATTTTTTTGAGAAATGAAGATACCTGAGCTGCATTGCTTTATTTCCATTCCAAGAAAGTAATTCATGGTGCCAAGATCAGACATTTCAAAGACATCCTGCATCTCCATTTTGAAAGTATTTATCATTTTTGTGTTACTTCCAGTCACGAGCATGTCATCAACATAAAGTGACACTACCAGTTGCAAACCATCTTCATCTTATTTTGTATACAAAGTAACTTCGTTCTCGCTCCTCCTAAATCCAAGTTTGATCAGATGGGAGTCAATTCTGTTGTACCAGGCCTTCGGTGCTTGCTTCAAGCCATATAAAGCTTTATATAGCTTGTATACTTTATGCTCTTGTCCAACAACTTCAAAACCTTCCGGTTGTTTAACATAAATTTCCTCAACAAGTATACCATTCAAGAAAGCTGATTTAATATCTAAATGGTACACTTCCCATCCTTTTTGACCAGCAAGTGCAAGTAGCAACCAGATTGTATCATGCCTGGCTACGGGTGCAAATGTGTCCCCATAGTCCACTCCAGCAACTTGAGAAAAACCTTTCACAACTAATCTGGCCTTGTGCTTAAAGATTGAGCCATCTGGATTAAATTTAGTTCTGAAAACCCACTTCACGCCAATTGCCTTCTTACTCTTAGGTAAATCTACCAATTCCCAAGTTTTATTCCTCTCGATAGCATCAATTTCAGCTTTCATTGCTTCTACCCATTCTGATTTCTCTGTAGCTTCATTGTAATTTGTAGGTTCAGCATGTACGAGATTACATCTCTCATATACGTCAGCTAATGATCTCTCCTTTAACACCGGTGTATCTGAAGTTTTTGAAACATCACCTTGATTTTCATCATATGTAGCTTCCTTTACTGGTAAAGGGATTGATAAAGTGGTCTGATCACAACTTTGAACTTCTTTCAAGTCCCAATTCCAGTATGAATTCTCATCGAAGTGCACATCTCTACTTATCTCAATTTTCATTCTGCTTAAACTATATATTCTGTAGCCTTTTGCTTCTGCTGCATATCCAATAAAAATGCCTTTTTCAGCTTTTTCATCTAACTTGCCTCTCTTGACAGATGGCACATGAAAGTAGCACATAGACCCAAATATCTTAAGACCCTTAGCAGATGGTTTTTCTTTGGACCATGCCTCTATTGGTGTTTTTCCTTCAACTGATTTAGTTGGTAATCTGTTCAACAAATATACAGAGGTGTTGACTGCTTCGGCCCACAAAACCTTTGGCAACTTCTTCTCAAATAGCATGCACCTTGCCATTTCCATTACTGTTCTGTTCTTCCTTTCGGAGACACCGTTCTGTTGCGGTGAGTATGGCACCGTAAGCTAATGTACGATTCCAAATTCTTTGCAGAAAGCTTTGAAATCTTTTGAGGTATATTCACCGCCGTTATCAGTTCTGAGCATCTTAATCGTTTCCCCACTTTGAGTTTCAACCAGTTTTTTGAAGCTTTTGAACACAGAGAAAACTTCAGACTTGGATTTTAGAAAATAAACCCATGTCATTCTGCTTAAATCGTCAATAAATAGTACAAAATACAAGCTACCATTTAGTGAGGACGTGCTCATTGGTCCACAAATGTCCGAGTGGATTAATTCCAGCTTTTGAGTAGCTCTCCTGGCCAAATTTTTAGGAAATGGGTGTCGATGATGTTTTCCTAGCTCGCAACTTTCACATGTTTGACTACTAATTGTGATTTCAGGCATATCTTCAACCATACCAACTTCTTGCATGAACTTTAGTGACTTTAAATTAAAGTGACCATATCGTTTGTGCCAAACAACACTATTATCAATCTTAGCACTAAAAACATGAACTTCTACTAAATCAAGTTTCAAATAAAAACTGTTTCCCATCATTTTTAGTTTTGCTATCTCTACACCACGTACATCAGTAATCAAGCAATAATTTTCCTTAAAAAATACCCCATACCCATTTTTTGTCATTTGTGCAACACTAAGCAAATTTTGATCTAGTTCTGGGATATAAAGGACATTTGAAATGATCTTCGTACCTTTTCTGGTGTTGATAGCAACTTCCCCTTTTCCTTTTGCTTGCACAATTTCCCCATTTCCAAGCTTGATTTTTGGTTGGACTGATGTATCAATAGATGTAAAAATTGACAAATATCTGGTCATGTGACTGGTACACCCACTGTCAATCAACCAAGAATTTAAATCATGAGAACCAACTTCTTGTGATGCCACAAATAAATGCTCATCATTATTTTCATCTTCTACACCCATGTTTGCTTGTTGTGTTGGCCGCTCGGATGGTTTCTTTTTGGCTCTGCAATACTTCTCGCCATGACCAAGTTTTTTTGCAGAAATTACAACGAATTGATGGTTTATCTTTGTACCAACAATCTTTATCAGCGTGATTGGTTCTTCTGCAGTGAGAGCAAGGTGAAAAGTTTCCATTCTTTGAAAGCCCTTCTAATCTTCCTTTCTGATTTGCTAGAAATGCTCCTTCAGTAGATACATCACCTCTGATTGAAACCCTTTGCTCCTGTGCGTGAAGCTTGCTGATTAGCTCTGCAATCGTAAGATCTTTCATGTCACAGGACTCTTCAATTGCAGAGATCTTAGATTCAAACTTTTGAGGCACTGAAACCATGATTTTTTCAACTACCTTCTGATCCGTGAATGCCTCGCCAAGTAACCTCACTTGATTTACAACATCCATTAACCTGCCAGAATAATCTTTAATAGATTCAGTGTCCTTCATCTTCATCAATTTAAATTCTCTCTTCAACGTGAGAAGTTTAACAGCTTTGACCCTGCTATTTCCTTCATATTCACCTTAGAGTTTCTCCCATACTTGCTTAGGTGTTTCCAAATCCATAATTTTAGTGAAAATCTGATCTGTAAGAGCTGAATGAAGGCAAGTGATTGCTTTGTCTTTCTTGAGTCTTTTCTCTTCATTTACTTTTATTTGAGCAATTGTTGGATTACCTCTTAATGGGGGTGGATCCTCTTCAGAGAGCACTACACTCCATAAACCTTGAGACTTCAAATAAAACCTCATCTTAACAGCCCATATGTGATAGTTTTCGCCATTAAACATTGGAATTAAGGATGAAGTGCTGCTAGAACTAGACATTTTTACACCAACCTCATTGTGTTAAGCACTCACACACTTAAGAAATTTGCTTCACAGCCCTTAGGATGTAAGCTCTGATACCGCTGTTAAGAAATAAAATTGTTTATTTGATGTTGAATAAGAGAAAACTACATACGTTATTTCATCTGAGACTGCCTATTGTATAGGCTTACATAAAACAAATTTTCCTACAAAATAGGAACTACTAGATAATCTGATTTGAACATTTCTATCAACTAAAAACAAGGAAACTAATCTTATCTACTAAACTTAACTATGACTGATTCAAACTCCAGGGTAAACTCTCACAATATCTAACAGAATCCCCTATCCGATGAGGGGATGTGCATGTCATAGTATCGGACACAAGGATCAAGGGATTCACAAACAAGTATAATCATTTCAAAAGACAAGAAAGAATAAGGATCATTAATCACGAAATATTGATTAAATACTATATAACTGGGGGACTCCGGACTTGAGAAGATCAAATATAACAATGTAACCTAGATACTGCCATTTTGGTTTAGTAGTCCACTTCAGTATTAAGATCTAAGGAAGAAACTCAAATCAAAAAAAGGAACTTTTATTGTTAATGTTAACCAAAATTAGAAGTTAATAAAAATAATTCACGACATGATATAAACTTAAGCAAATATTAAAACAAATACATTTCTTTTCATCCTCATTGACATCCCTTAACTCACTAGCAATGGGCTCTTTCCATTCTTATGTACCTGCTTTTTCTTTCATAATCTCTATTTTCTTACATCAAGGGCTCCCCTTGGCTTCCCACCCTTACACTCTCACCTTCACCTACTAAGGTGGGACTCCACTCACTCACTTTTGTCAAGCTGGAAGAAATACCTTGCATATTTTCACTCTTTTCCTCTCCTTTTGCCTGAGAGAAACTCAGCCTCTCACTCTGTTCACTCCCTTCCTTCAATCCTTAGAGTGATTGTATAACTACTAAATCATCTATACTTGTGACAACAGTTGAGATTTCAAGTTGTGCAGTGATTGTCAACAGATGAGAAACATCCGTCGAAGCAGTAGTTGAAAGTGTCAACGGATAATTTCTGTTAAGCACATCTGTCGAGATAAAATCATTGGTCAACAGATGAACAATATCCGTCGAGATAGTAGAAATGACAGAGTTTGGATTAGAAACTACTGTAGAATCTGTGGTGATTGATTTGAGATTTTGCACAGTATTCTCAGTAGAATCAGAAAGAAATGGAAAGTGAGCCAACAAATCATCTAAAAAATGATGCTCACTTGCTGTAGATTTTGGCTTCTCCATGAGAGTTAAAGAAGGAAAGTCAGGAATTGATGTGTGAATCATGTCCACATCCAGAGAATTTGTGGGTGAATTTTGTGTGTGAGGTGCTTCTATCACTAAAGATTTTGGCTGTGACTCCACATTTACTGGAGCCACATCAATCTGAATTTGAGAAGGTGCTGTAACCGAGTCTTTGACTGCAATTTGCACAGTGTGTGCACCATGTGTATGCCCAAGTATTTTGGATTTCTTATTTCTATCATAAGTTCGGGGTGAGCTTGTGTCCCTAACCCTCTTGGCCTGTGCTCTTGGTTGAGAGCTTGTTTCAATTGTAACATCCTTTTGGGAGGATGAAACTAGTAATGAGCTTATATCCTTATTAATCACTACATTTTGTTGGGAAACTGCAGTGTGTCTAGGTTTGGTTACACTCACTTCTCCATCCTTATTCTTAGGGCTTCTTTTATGTTCACCCTGTCCCTCACCAGACTTACTTCCCTTCACACTCCCCTCTTGGTTTTTAGTAGATTTTACAACTAGCTGCTTTTGAGAGAAACTAGAGGGGGCTTTCTTTGAGTTCGATTTTAAGATTTTTGGTTTTGTGGCTTGGGTAAACACCTGTTTGGTCACTGTCACAGGTGCCATGGCCACAGTTGATTGTAAAGAAATAGGTGGTTGAGAAGTAATAGGGACAAAATAATTTACCTCCTTTACCTAAGGCTGTTCCATGATTGACATCATGATTGACATGTAAACAAGGGGAACATTCTTGTGGTGATTTGCCCTGTTCAGGTCCGCAATAACTCTTCTCTCTTGGACCCAAAAATCTAACTTGTTTGTTGGGTTCAAGATCGAGAGATTCTCAGACACAAAATTAACTATTAACATAAAGAATCTAGCATAATATATGTTCTTAGACCTCTTCTTTATATCTCCTAACTTACTCCCTAATTCATACATGACTGAAATACTGAAAATAAAGTACTTATCACTTAAAAGCATATAGAGCATGTTAACAAGTGAATAAGTTACAGCATCAAAGTTGCTAACTTTACCAGAAAAACATCTTAATAAGGAATCACATAAAAAGCTCCATTCTTTCCTAAGACCCATTCTCCTAATATCACCTAACTTAGTGGCAGTAAGAGCATAGCCCATAGAAACTAGCATGTTACTCACATCAGTGTCTATGTGTGGATCAAGTGTGTTATTTCAGGCAATTTAAAGCATTTTTCAATTATATCACAGTTAAAACAGTGTTCATTACCTTTGAGAGTGAAGATAATGGTTTTTGACCTTTGAATTGAACACGGCTGTAGTCCAAATTTCTTCGACAACTTCACAGTAAATGGTTGGAGACTCAAGTATGGCATAACTCAGTTTGCAGTTTAGGATGAAGTCCATCATTTTGTGATAGTCTTCAGATGCCGGAATTTGCTTATTTACCAGAGCCACAAAGTTATTCTTCTCATAAACGTACCCAGTTGAGGACATGATTTTGACTACTGGTGTCATAGCTGTGATTGAGTACTCATTTTGATTCGTGTCTTATTTGATCTGAACCCCCGAAAACTATGATTTTGTGCAAAATATTGAAATGACTGTTTCATCATACATATTTTCATCATACATGCAAAATAGAGATTGCACTACCTTAGAATAAATATGATTTGAAGTTAAGACATGAAAACCAACAATGATTTTTGTGTGTTTCTATAGTTGTAAAGGTCTTTATATGTAATTGCAGAATAAAACTGAAATCTTAAAGTAATGAAGAGATAATTTATCTCACATAACGAGCATACAATCTGTTGTAGATGTTTATTTTTAGACTGATTCTTGCCACCACATCAGCTTATAATGAACATTTACTTGTTTAGAACAGATCAGTTTCCCTTACCAAAACTCTGCAAAAATGGGGCTTGAATGTGGAGTTAACTTTTGGTTCCTATTTGCATAATTCGCTTTACAAGCTATCTTAGTTTCAGGAAATGATAGGTATACTTACATTGTTTACATGGACCAAAGCCTTAATGCCAAAGGCTTTTGCTAGCCACCACATTTGGTACTCCACCACCATCAACTCTGTCAAGTCGAGAAATCATCGGTCCTCTCCATCTCTTCTCTACACCTATGATCATGCAGTTCATGGTTTTTTCTGCGTTGCTAAGTATAGATGAATTGGAATCGCTAAAGAAGTCTCCAGGATTTGTCTCAGCTTACGGTGATAAAAAGGCCACGGTTCATACCACCCATACGTATGAGTTTCTTCCTCTTAATCCTACAACAGGCTTATGGCCGGCCTCTGATAATGGGAAGGATGTCATTATTGGTGTTATAGGCACTGGTATTTGGCCCGAGAGTGCAAGCTTCAAGTATGATGGTATGTCTGAGATTCCCTCGAGATGGAAGGGGACTTGTGAAGTGGGACAAGAGTTCAATGCTTCAAATTGTAACTTGAAACTGATTGGAGCTCGATACCTTACCAAGGGCTTTAGCGCTTCATATCCTGAGACAACCATTAGTATGAACTCTGCTAGAGACACTGAAGGACATGGGACACACACTTCGTCAATAGCTGGTGGAAACTGTTGACGGAGGAATCTGGTAACAACAAAGATTAAGGTTTCTCGCCGGAATTAAGATCTATGACGGTGGTTCTTCGCCGGAACATCAAGCGGTGTATGGTGGTTTGTGGTTGTTTTAGGCTGAGATTGATCAGAGTAAGTGGTGGCTCTCTTATCAGCTCTCAACTTCTTACCCTCTCAATATGCCTACGTACCTTTTATATAGGGATCAAGCCTGACGTAGTTCTTGTGGAACAAGAAATCTAATGGGCTTAGACTTCTTACTCCTAGGCCCGGTAGAAGCCCATCCAAATTCCGTCTTCCGCTAGCTTTAGGAATGTCCAACTATGAGGCCCAACCGCGAAGGCCCAAGGCTCGTCCGTAATAGCAGGACTTCACTTATAGTGCATATCCCTGCGCAAGGATAACACTCCGCCACAACTATTTCCCTTGATTTACAGACGCAGATATAGCCACGGTTCACCCCAAGTGCCGGACGCATCCCTACATGTGCATCTCTGCTCATTTGCATTTGCAATCAATGTCAAATTTGGATATGGTTTCCAGTTTATGGGCCTGCCCGTGTTTCAGAGCCGCTCTAACGACATGACCACTCTCTTAGGTATATCTCTAGGATTAAGCTTCTTTCATTTTGTTCAATTCTAGATATATTGTTGTGCTTCTTCTATTTGATTTTATTTACTTTCTGATCGCTGACAACATATTACCTTCTGATAGATTAGGATTCCATAAATTTTTGGTGGCTATTAATTTAAAAACATTTCGTTTAAATTTAGTACTGCTATTTTCGCTTGCGGAAAACTTAACTCTTTATTTGTTGAGAAAATTGAAGCTTAAAATAGAGTTGTTTAATCCGAATCTCTGAAATCAAAATCTGTTTATAAGATTTGAAAAATTGACATATGATATCTGTAAATTGTATCTTCCTACCCTATATTAGAAAATGGATTACCTGATTGATACAAAATTTAGGTTTGCTAGGCTACTCATCCCCCTGAACTTCTTCAGTGTTTTTATGTTGAGCTTTTTTTAATTAAAAAAGTATTAGTGCAATGGTATCAACAAGTATAGCTGGTACATATCCTAGCTCTCATAAAGCTGAATATATAGCTTCTAACTAGGTTTTTAGCAGTTGTATCTCCCTCAATACTAAATATCATCACATGATACTTGATGCACCAGCAGAGGGTGTATTCCAGAATCCAGCATCCAAACTCAGTGCTTTCTTACCTATTTGTTTACAACATTTGGTTTAAGTTTGGTGCTACTTTTGTGTACTATCGAAAAGTTTGTGAGCTTTTTCTTTTGTTGGGAAGAGTTGCATGTTATTTTTATAAAATTATAATTGCAAAATGACTTTAAATTCATTTATTCTTGCTACCAACATTTATTTTTCAATACATTAAGATTCTGAACATGTTTCAATCATTATAAATTTGTAGCTTTGCAGGAGCTCCCAACAAGAAACAAGGTTGGATTCTCACTGTCATCGATATTCCACTTGGGTGCCTTTTTTACTTTTTGAAAACCCTTTATAAAACATTAATGGACGAGAGACTTAAAGTTGTAATTCATGTGCAATTTTTGATATTATTCCACCAATTATCGTATCATAATCTTTAATTTTTTTGGATTGTTATCTATTTGTATAAGGTGTGCTCTCATGGATCTACAACATTAATGGACGATGAGCTTTTTTGAGTTTCAAGTGGAGGTGAACATATCTGTCATTGCCATCCATATCAAGGATTAATGATTTTCTCCCTTTGTTTCTTCCTATTACCTAATATATTGTCGTATTTTTTCTCCTTTCATCTTCTCTTTTTATGTAATTTAGATTTTAGCCTTTACAATATGTTCACCTGAAGGCATGTACATAATTTTAACTAAGATGAGCTTTTCTGAGTCTTTTGGCAGGCTAGGAACCAGGTGATTGTTTTATATCTTGGATCAGAGTTACAAAATATGTAAAGTACAAAGTGGTTATTAAAGTAGGGTCTATTTATCAAGCTCAGGTTGGATTATCGATCGCATTCTTAGCTAATCCTCCCATTGGTAAGAAAGTTTTAGGCATCATCATCTTATCGGTCATGAACATTACTCTAATGACTAAAATTTAGGTACATACATATAGGTTATAGAATAATGTGAAAATCTTTTATGTACGGTGGAAATACGAGTAATAACCTTTTAACATAATGAGTATAACTTTTGTTTAAATGTACTTGAATTGGCGAATACTTTCATTCTTGAATGATATAAAATGCTAATGAATTTGTTTTACTACCTGCTAATGGAGAGCTTGAACTTGAGTACATTGAATGTGACCTTTCTCTTATTTACAAAGCCTTTTTTGCTAATCCGATTTACTTTTATGAGATTAAATTACAACAAAAGTGTAGGGTTAAATTCACACTCTAATCATAGGTGTTTATAAGTTAGCAACCATTTCCCTATGACCAAATCTTTGAAAAAATCAAGAATTTACATAATATAATTATCTTTTCCTTTACATGAATTTGTTTGCTTTGCAGAAGCTCCTAGTATGGAACAAGGTTAGATTTTCAATTCGGATAACAGTGAGAACAAATGAGTTGTGTTACCCACTTCTCTTCTAGCGGATCAGCATAACATCCGAATTATGTACATGTTGCCAAACGAAGAAGGCAATTTCTTATGTTCCCTAACCCCCTTACAAATACGCCTATATTATAATTGTTTCTGGTTTATTGCTGGACTTCCGTTTTGGGCTCGAGAATTTAAACAAGTCTGTTATCCATCGAGCATCTCAACGATAATGAGGACACCAGAATTTTAGAAAAAATGAGATCGCAGGTTGGTAGAGTTCTTTTCTCAAAAAAATTATGAAGTCAGAAAGTATGAGCTTTTACGTCTGAAATGCTGCTTTCAGGTAGGTACTCATAATGATCCATCTAGCCCTTAAGTGCATTGGTTTTGGAGTGCTTATTGATAGGTTGTGTATATTAACGATGGTAATTTTGACCAAAGAAATGCAGTGCATATTTTGATGATGTTTCTTAGTTCCTTTCAAGATTTAATGTGAAAGTATATATAAAATTGTAGCCTGGGCATTATAAGAGGAGATGTAAGTCCCTATCTATAACTACATTTTAATTTCACAAGTTATTGACGTACATGGTTGTTCCAATATATTCTAGATAATTGAATTACATACGTACATGGTTGTTCCAATATATTTAGATAATTGAATTATATGGATGGCTGGCTAATTTTCAAATTAATTGTTTTATGCTCAAAAAAAATTGGGAAGTAATATTAAGTCACCAACTGTAAAACACACAGCATTCTCATTGTGAATAGATAAATAGCCAACACAAACCACAAGGCTGAGCTTGTCAAACAAAGTAGAAAATCATTTAAATGATCCCCATGACCATCATGTGCGGATTTCATAAATTGTATCAAGTTCTGATTGAGATGTGATGCAACTTGATCTTAAGGGTAGGGACTTCTCTAAGACGTGTGTCATAAAAGTTGCAGAACTTCATTACAATGCGTATTTCCAGATTCTTGGGTTTCAATATTTCAATTTTCCAAAATATTTGAGATCTCCGCAAATCTTCTCATTAGTTCAATGAAATATTTCTTTCGACAACTGACAAGCAAGGATACAGTGCAGAAGTGCTGGGGTGCGTGGACACAAAATATAATAAATAAATATAATAATATTAGAATTCGGGTGGGGGGGGGGACAGGGCATATAGAAATATAGATTTTCTCTAGATTTCATGTTACAGATATTCAATCTTGTTAAAAAAACCACAAACTATAAGCAAATTTAATCAAATGCATAATTTATTGATCTAAAATCACAAAAATACAGGTAAAATCTTTTAATTTATGCAAAAAATGAACACTAGCATAATACGTTTGTATTTAATAACAAAAACTGATACTTAATTTAGGAAAGTAGGCAGTTAACAGAAATTTTGACTACAAATTGTGGGGAAAGAATCAAAATTAGGATTCAGGAAGAATCCCCTATCCGTTGAGGGGATGGTGCATTGTCAGAGTATCCGACACAAGGATCAGGGGATTCACAAACAAGTATAATCATTTCAAAAGACAAGAAAGAATAATGATCATTATCACGAAATATTGATTAGATACTATATAACTGGGGGACTCCGACCTTGAGAAGATCGAATATAACAATGTAACCTAGATAATGCCATTTTGGTTTAGTAGTCCACTTCGTATAAGATCTGAGGAAGAAGAACTCAAATCAAAACAGGAACTTTTATTGTTAATGTTAACCAAAATTAGAAGTTAATAAAAAGAATTCACGAAATTGATATATAAACTTAAGCAAGCTATTAAAACAAATACTTTTAGTTTAAATCAATGCAAAGCATTTGGTAGACCCAAGTCATTGGCATACGATAGGAGTAAGAAAACTGTACTGATTGACTGCCAAATGGTGAGGGCCAAATCTTGATTTCTTCCTTGTTCTGTATAATAAATTCACATGTTAGAAATGAAATATACTATATCAGCCATAGACATTAGAACATAGAGTGTAAATAATTTGGCTCTGCAGTCCAGTGCACTTTAAACTTCTAACAAGCAAATTTCTAACTTGTATGTTGAGCACTTTCTCCCCCTCACTTGTTGACTCCCCCTGTCTAAATGGAATAATAGAGTTTTTCTCCCCCTTTTTGTTAGCATCAAGTTGAGTGGAGGTTGACATTTGTGCAGCCACCAGTTTCTGAAGTAACAGAGTTTGTTGAGTTTGATGGCGGTGGATTTGAGTAATAGATGTTTCCAGGGTCTTGAGCCTGGCATACAAAGAGTCCACTTTGTTGACTAGATCATAGTTTTTCCTAAGCTTAGCATTGTTGTGTTAGGAAAGGTAGCCTCCAATCTTGCAGTAATTTCCCTTTTGACTTGACCAATTTCTGGCTTGAGCTCAGTTACATCTTGATTTTGCTTTAAAGATTGAAGTTGGTGCAGCTGAAGAGACTCTAGTCAAATTCATCACCAGTTGTGAAGGGCATGGCAGTGATTGTATCCTTGGCCGTTTGCATAAAGTAGTTATGTGCACCAAGTTGAGAATTCTCTCAGCAGCCACATTGTCCTGTTCAGATAGAACTTGATAAGATGAAACAGGGTGAGTAATGCCTCAGCTTCATAAGAAACATATTCTAAGACAGCTTGATAATCTTGCTGAAATAACCATTTCTTTTCATCCTCATTGACATCCCTTAACTCACTAGCAATGGGCTCTTTCCATTCTTATGTACCTGCTTTTTCTTTCATAATCTCTATTTTCTTACATCAAGGGCTCCCCTTGGCTTCCCACCCTTACACTCTCACCTTCACCTACTAAGGTGGGACTCCACTCACTCACTTTTGTCAAGCTGGAAGAAATACCTTGCATATTTTCACTCTTTTCCTCTCCTTTTGCCTGAGAGCAACTCAGCCTCTCACTCTGTTCACTCCCTTCCTTCAATCCTTAGAGTGATTGTACAACTACTAAATCATCTATACTTGTGACAACAGTTGAGATTTCAAGTTGTGCAGTGATTGTCAACAGATGAGAAACATCGAAGCAGTAGTTGAAAGTGTCAACGGATAATTTCTGTTAAGCACATCTGTCGAGATAAAATCATTGGTCAACGGATGAACAATATCCGTCGAGGTAGTAGAAATGACAGAGTTTGGATTAGAAACTACTGTAGAATCTGTGGTGATTAATTTGAGATATTGCACAGTATTCTCAGTAGAATCAGAAAGAAATGGAAAGTGAGCCAACAAATTATCTAAAAAATGATTCTC
>NW_027421765.1:0-38511 GCF_009905375.1 Apium graveolens
GCTAAAGGAGCACCCTTGGAAACAAAGTATTTCTTCAATTTCATCTTAGCATATACACTTTTGTAGCACTTTTGAATTTCTGCTTTGTTACAGTTTATATATTGTTAAGTGTTTTGTTATCATCAAGCTGAACCCAAATTTATGCCTACAGTTCTAGTAGACATAAATAGGGGGAGATTGTTAGGAATATGTGTATTAGTTTGATGATAAGTTAAGCAAAACACTTAAGTAGAAATCTAGGTTTGTAGCCTCAACGAATATGACCATCTTGGCTATCCGTTGAAGGAGTAGCCTTACTTAGCAATAAGTTTGGTATTGTAGCACATTTCACTCTCTGGTTTCAAGCTGTAATTCTTAGATGTTGTTAGGAAATAATCAGTCATGTTGACTACTAATGGATGTACAAATAGGAGGGCCAATTGTAAATATTTCATGCCTTGTAATTTGTATAAGTGAAGAAGTGTCAACGAATATTGAAGACCTTCAACGGATAAGAAACAAAGCTTCAACGGATGTCTCTAATGCTTCAACGGATAATATCCATCAACGGATAAGTGCTTCAACGGATAAAGCTTCAACTGCTAGAGCATCAACGGATAAAGCAATCAATGGATGAAAGCTTCAACGGATGCTCAGTCTCATAGCAGTTGATAGTGACAGTTAACAAAGCTGACAGAGGCACATGGATTGACAGAGATGTGGTAGCCTATTTCAGGAACAACAGAAAAAGCAGCCGTTTTTAGTCTGGTTCAAAATGGAAAGTCAACAGATAATTCCATATTACACTGGATAAAAATGGAATAGAAATAAGTGGAGAACTATTGTCTTATTGTACTTTATCTTTGTCTTCACTTGTAAACTTGGGATATATAAACCAAGTAGTAGCTAATAATTAGATGTGAATTTTTCCTGAGCTGTTTAGAAATATCAAGAGAAAATCATCTAGTTTGTACTAGGAAGCAGCTGTGATTTAATTTTGAATCACAGATTTTCTGAAATAACACATCTCTGGTGGAACAACAAATCCACCAGAAAAGTTTTTAAGTTCTTTGTGTTCATTACATTTGTGTTTGAATATATATCTGTCTGCATCAGCTCCAAGCAATTCACACACATTTGATCACTCAAACACTTAGCCTTACAAACTGCTCAAAACTTGAAAAAGTTTTGAGATTTACATTCAACCCCCCTTCTCTAAATCTCATTGTTAGTCCACTGGGAATAACAACCTCCCCCAGAGGTACCAGGTTTTGCAGATTATTTTACATATTTTGAGCCAGAGATACCAGATTTTCCACCATTAGAGTTTTCGATGTTCGATATTCCTGACATGGTTGATCTTCCGCAGTGGGAGGATTTAGAGCCTCAGATTCCTATGCCACTAGTTGAGATTCCAGAGATGCCACAGATGGAGCCAGAGGCAGAGCCGCCAGTGTATGCACCTATGGAGCAGCCTGTCTTATTCCGTGCCCCATTATCCATTTGTGCACCTGTTCCTGGAGTTTATCAGTTTTCTCAGCCAGGGTTTATGGATGAGATAGTGGTAGATGGATCATTACCTTCCCGAGGTTCTAGCACGGATCTTCGTGAGCATCATACAGTGACTTATCAGCGCTTTCAGGCGGAGAGAAATGAGAGGATTCGATGGCAGAACCAGTACAGAGAGATCCTTGGATTGTATGAGACGCAGATAGATGGTCCTGTCAGAGCATTACGATCTATTTATATACTCTGAGAGGCTACATCAGATTCACCAGATTAGTTCTCAGCAGCTTATGGATTTGAGACAGCAGGATCTTAGTGCGGAGACAGCATATCGTAGAGCATTGGGACTTACCGAGGCAGTGCTAGAGGCATTGCAGGAGGAGTTGAGCCACGTGCCATCAGGATTTTGAGACTAGCAAATCGAGGAGTGTTGTATCATGTACATTTTGTAGATAGAGGCAGCATAGTATTGTATGACTAGTTTGTGTGAGTGTATCTACTGACTTTGACTAATAGTAGTAGCAGTACGACTGTTATATCATAGGTTTTTCTATCAAGCACTGACACCTGCAGCTGGTGTTCTACCTATACATATATGAGATGGTCTTTTGCACGTTTTCTTTATTTTATTTCCAGTCGTTTAAGCATTTACATTTATTTCATTACCATTGCATATTTACAAATGTTGTTTTATTTATGATCATGTTGTACCCTTATGTTTTCAAAAAAAAAAATTTAAGTATTAAAAAAAAAAATTTATTGACACATTATACTGTTTTTTATTTATCTATTTAATAAGCTGTTTTATTTTTCCAAATCAACTGTTTTAATACATGTTTAATATACTGTTATTAAAGAAGACCCATTGTTTATTTACCAGAAAGATTGCACCTAAAAGAAAAGCACAACCCGACTCATCAAATGGAAACACCGAGGGCCAAAACAATAATAACCAGATGGATCAGATGTTTAATCTCATGCAACAGCAGATGTTGATGATGCAACAACAAATGCAGCAGCAACAACAGCAGTTCCAGCAACAGATGTTACAGCAAGCCGCTCATCCAGGACATCAAGTTCCACCAGCAGCACCTACGGTCACTTTCAAGCAATTTCAGTCGGTAAAGCCTCCGGAATTTATGGGTTCCACGGATCCTACAAAGGCGAGAGCTTGGCTGAAAGAGATAGAAAAGTCTTTTTCGTTGGTGAAGGTTGAGGAAGAACAGAAGACGGATTTTGCTAGCTACTTTCTGAAAGGCGAAGCCAATTACTGGTGGGAATCGAAGAAAGCTTTGGAAGGAGAAGGTGTGGTGCCCTGGGATAGATTCACTGATCTTTTCTTGGAGAAATATTTTCCTCGTTTTATGAAGAACCAGATGGAGATCAAGTTCCTAGAGCTGAAGCAAGACAACTTATCAGTGGCGGATTACGAGACCAAGTTCACTGAATTGACTAGGTTTGTTCCAGAGCAAGTGGATACGGATGAGAAGCGGGCCAAGAGATTCTAACAAGGACTGAAACCATGGATTCGTAGCAGAGTAGCTGTGTTTGAATACGACTGTTGTTCAGAAGGCTATGATTATTGAAGGTGAAAGTGAAGCAGCTCAGAAAGAGAAAGGACCGGGAAATTTTCAGAATCGTTTTAACAAATTTTTCAGAATCGTTTCAGAATCCGGGTTGTCACGAGTTCCATTTCCCTTAATAACACCCAATCTTAATAAAAAATCAACTACTCTGTACTGTGACCCCACAATAAACACACACACCACAAGTTATAGTCTCAGAGATGAATACCCAAAAATAACACAAGTCCTTATATTCCACAATTATAAACTGTTACACCTTAAAAGAGTTCTGAATAAATTTACATATTCCTTGCCATTATTACAATTCATATTAAACATAAGTCTATTTCATCAATAGTTGAAAACCTAGCCTATTGGTAGCTCCTACCTCAGCTACGGCGGCATCAATGCTTCCAGAAGACTGCGGAACATTTTCTAACCGCTTGCGAATCGGGAGCTTGGTCCTGTTCATCTTTTCTATCTGTTGTTGTGTGATGAAAGAAGAAAGCAAGGGTGAGCAGCAAGCCCACCAAACTAATATGTATAATGATTAACAATATATGAGTCTTCTCATAGTACTCATGAAAGTCTTGGTCAAAAGAAATGAACCAAGTTTGATATCTTAATGCGATGAAGTCGCAAAATATTCAGTATATATACATATATACTTTTCACAATCTTTGAAATCCTCTGACATGTATAATATACACAGAGTTCCAGTTTATAACTATATAAAATATCGTTGCAAGGTGATCTCATATATCTAACCTTGTCTCAACGTTTTTCTGAAAATCTTTGACATGCACAAGATAATCATTTACTAGATATAAGTTTAAAAGTTGAAGTTACAAGATACTCCAATATACTTTATCCGAATACTACTTGAACTACCACCGTTCAAGTTATAATCAGTTTCAAAAGTTCATCACCCAGATGAGACTACAAGATAAGACTTGAATAGATTCAATCCTTGAAATATTATTGTAAATAATGAAGTTACGAGATGCTTCATTAAGTCCCGATATAAATATATTCATATATATCTCCCATACATTTCCTAAAAACCTATGTCCTGTAAAGTATGAACAAAATTGCAATATTCAATAAATTTGGAAAGGAAAGAATTTTGGCATAAACCCGATATCTTACTGATCAGACAAAGAACCAATAAGTAACCTTTTCTACTAGTAGATGGATGAATCCCCCACCGGTCATCACCCTGGCCACATAAGGACCTTGTGCTGGACCGTCACCCGGCTTCATACGCGTTGATGGACTGCCACCCAGCCACTTACACTTTGATAGACCGTACCCCGGCTTGTCGCTTATGCCGACTCAATTAGATGGACTTACTTCCCGAACGTTGGGTAAGTAATCAATTCATTTATCAAAACGGCAACCTTGTTGTGAATATAAAATACACCACAGAGCCGGATCCCTCAGGTTTTGAGCGAGTATTTAAATCCCCTTTAAAAGGAAGATCATAAATATAAAAATGAGTTTTGGGATCCGCTCTAACTTTTAAAAATTATTTTGAAGACTCGAAAACACTTTAAAGAGTGTTTGGAGTAATGTTGATTTAATGAAGTAAATCAGTCCCAATATATTAGAAAATATTTGAATATTATTATTTAAATAATATTCCCATAAAGAATAATTTTTATAAAAAAATAATATTCGAAGTAGAAGTTTTAAAACTCATACTTGAAATGGATATTAAATAACCAAAGATATACTTATACGAAAGTACTATCTTTATTTGAATAATCGAAAATAAGTTTGATTATTGAAATATGATTCTTTAATAAAATAAAGAATATTATTAAATAATAAGCGGAGTCATATAACTCGAATGAATATTATAAATAATATTTATTAAATAAAATAAAGTGAGTCATACATCCTCAAATGAATATTCAATTAATAATCATTAAATATAATAAACAGAGTCATAAGTCCTCGAATGAATATTCAATAATATTCATTAATTAATATAAAGTTATCGAATAAACCTTATTCGATTAATAGTTTTTAAAACAATTCATATATATATATATTATACTCGGGAGCCTCGCCTCCCTTAGTATATACTATACTAAGGGTAAACTCAAATACCGCTTATCTCTAGCATAGGTATTATGCAACTATAAGCATTTGAACCAACAGATATATAAATCAAGAATATGAAACATGCATGCATATATACCATATCACATGCTACAATATATCGCAAGAATTTGCTAATAACAAATATGCATTTATCGCAAGATCATGCATATACACATATCACACAACAGTTATACGGGTAGAAAACTTGCCTGAGCGACTGGGGGTTACAAATGGCTCGGGACGAGTCTGGTAACCTATAAACAACATGTGAGTTGGAATTAAACCAAAGTCACTTGTAAATCTATACTTTAACCAAATTAGACTCTAACGCTCGCTTTGCGCTTACTGATTCTCTTAAGTCACTCGAGTACCCTCGGCTCCACCATTTTTAATAATTTAACCATTACGAGTTTTAAGGTGATTCTTTCGCGAGTGTCTTACAACTGCCTAACACACTCTACATAAATGTTTCATACTCCAATTAGCCCTTTTTGGTCTTTAACATATGTTTCAAAGTAAGGCGAGGGGTAAGGGTTCGTTCGCGAAATGTCGTTACTTAAAACGGTCGTTTCTCCTAAACCGTACATCGGAATCAAACGAACCACATATCAAAACGAAGCTCGTAACATGAACTATCTAAAATGGAAATGGTCAAAACCTAGCAGGGAGTTCTAGGTCCTAATGTTATGAACAAAAGCAGTCTAAAGTAAATCGGACATTACGACGGCTATGTTACGCGATTTCCCAAATTTAACCAATCCAAATCATCACCAATCAATCCCAATTCATTCATACAACCAACATCCATCCAAAACACACTACAACAGTCCCAACACCTCAAGTTCTTCCAATTTATGTTATTTCATCATGAACTTAAACTATACTTAATTCCTTTAACAAATCAACAAGATTCAACATTCATACCACTACCACTCCAACCCAAACTCTAAACAAACAAGCTTCATGCTTCACATATACTATATTACTCATAACCATTCCTAAATACTCAAAACTAAAGCTAGGGTTTGGAGTTTATACCTTCTTGAAGCTTCTTAACACAACACAAGAGCTTTGAATGCCTAAAGAACCTTGATCCTTGCTTGTATAACCTTAAACTTTCATAAAATTCAAGAAACTAAAGTTATTTCTTTGAAAGTTACTATTCACCATCTTCTTCCTTGAATTATTGGAAGAGATTGTGAAGGAATTTGAAGCTTAAACTCATGGAATAGCTATATCTATGCATAAGGAGTACTAGATAATTATCTTACCAATTAAGGAAGCTTGGAACTTGAATTTTGAAATTCTTCTTCTTGAAAATGGGGAAAAGCCGAGAGCAAGCTTGGAAGAAAGAGATGATTTTGTGTTTTTGCTTTGATTTGTTTTTGGTTGGTTGTTTTTGTTTAGATTTTGGTTAATTACCTTAATAACCTTGAACTTTGTGTGGTTATCATTCATCCACACCTCCTTCCCTCCTATGTCATGCTTATGTCACTTTGTGATGTCATCATCCCTTACTTGCCCTCTTTATTGGTTGGATGACCTCATCATCCCTAACCTCTTTGATTAACTTCCTAATTGTTTGCCTAATGACCGCTGATCTGTTATACGGTTCGCTTAACTTTCATTTTCGTTTATCGTTTGAGGGATCATACCCGGGATCTTATTACTTAGGTTCCTTAACCTTTCTCAATACATTATATCCTTTTATGATCCTCTATAATCCTTGAATTTAAATCCTTTTTATCCTGTTACCTTATACTCAATTCTTTGATATCTGGTGGATTTCCGGGAAAAATCAAAGGTTCAAATTTGGATTCTGACGATCTTTACATACACTTATATACCATATAGAGTACTAATAAAATCTCAGAATATCCATAACAGAACCCCTACATAGTGTGGCATGAAAAGTTTTCTCATTCAGCATAATCTGCAAAATCACTATTCATAAGGGTTTCAAAAATTTCCAAAAATTGGGGTTATTACAGTCTCCCCTCCTTAAAAGGATTCCGTCCCGGAATCAGATAGAAAATGAATAGGGATACTCTCTTAGCATTGCACTTTCTAACTCTCGAGTAAATTTTCCCACATTGTGGTCCTACCACCAAACTCTGCCTAGTTTGATAACCCTTCTCCTAAGCACTTGTTCCTTTTCACTCTATAACCCTTCCTGGTTGCTCCATATAGGTTACGTCGGGTTGCATGTCTATGCGCTCATATGCCCCTATTTATCTGGCATCGAATTACACTTCCTTAACATTGATACGTGGAACACGTTATGAACTTGCTACATGTTCGGGGTAGGGCTAGCTCATATGCTAACTTCCCAATATGTTTTAGTATATCCAAGGGTCCGACAAATTGTGGACTTAGCTTTCCTTTCTTTCCGAATCTCATCAATCCTTTCAAGGGTTTCCAAGGGATACCTTTAAAACTAGGTCCCCTACTTCCTATTCTTTGTCCTTTCTGTCAAATCAACATACTTCTTATGTCCATCTTGGGCTACTACCAGCCGTCCTCTGATTAGATCTATTATATCCTTGGTCCTTTGGACTACTGCGGGTCCGAGCATCTTGCGCTCTACAACTTCATCCTAACATAAGGGAGATCGACATTGTCTTCCCTCAAGGATCTCATAAGGCGATATCTCGATACCTGACATACAATCTATTGTCGTAAGAAAACTCAATCCGCGTTAAGTGATCATTCCAAATTCTTTCAAGTCTATTGCACAGACTCTCATCATAGCTTCTAGCATTATAGATTTTGCTTCTCAATACCATTCTTTTCATTCGTAATGCTACTACCTTCCGTTCCTAATATTATACTGGTTATACTTTTGCTCGTTAGCGTTCTATAACCTTTTAATAACCACGTCAACCTTAGTATCACGAACGTGTTAGATTCGAATACCACCATACTTGTACCACTTCATCCTAGCTGCTCCATCTTCAAAGCTTGTCCTTCATATAGAAGTAAAAGAATTTATTGAGAGATCACTATGATCATGAACACTTGTTACATTGCATAGTTAGTACAGAAGGTGGCCAGCCTTTAGTACTTGACAAGCAATTAAACAACATGTGGTATCCTACTAGGCTTCTATCACACAGATAGATAGTCATTCGGCAATACCTCCCCTTCTGGAAGGGTTGTTCTTCTCAATGAAAAGAAGAGAAAAGAACGAACTGAAGAGAATTGTATATTCGTAAAAATTATTGCCATAAAATATCTGGCTTGGAATCTACCTCTGAACTATAGAGGTTTGTCATAGGAGAACAAAACATATATGTATATATCAACATCAAGTATTATAGCATCGTATTTCATGTCTAAATATTGCTATTCCGTCCATCATTCTATGGACCCATGCTCTTCCTCGAGCTTATAACAATCACCTTTGAAACTCCCTCGATCGAAAATCGAATCTGGGATTCATTCTAGACATCATCGTTACTAGAATTCTATGCTTGCACCGCAACCTTCCTATAGTAATACGACTCTCTATTGATAAGAAGGAATAATATCAATAGGTATAATCTACTTAATTAGTCTATCAATGATAACTTATACACTACCACGACCCGATTAGTGGTACTCAATCTCAACATCCATTCCAATACAACTCTCACGGTTGTAATAGCTCATTACTGCAGAATCATTGCTGCATTACTATGGTCCACCACTGACCTACTGTCGTCATTCACTTTCCATGAAATCTTAATATCTAACCATACGGAGTCCATACATGTCGTATAGAATACTTCTAAGGAGTTAACATAATCACCAATCATAATTCATGAAGAACACTCCAAACTCTGACGTACTTTCATGACATGAAGTAGATAAAATTGCAGAAGAGTTTCAGTCAAAGCAACGATAGCAGGTTAATACCATTCTTAATCGTATGCCTTAAATAGAAGACTTAACTCAAGGGTTCGTCTAGTCCTTTTTGAAACATGGTCCTGGCTTATCTCAAGATAGTATCTTCTGAGATAGATAGCCCGCTCATGGCGATTACACGAATTAAACCTTTACCAACTACTATTACGGTTGGGTATTGCACAGTCATCAGAAGGAATGTCAATCTTCCAAACCATAATACAACCTTCATAGCTTTAACCATCATCACTGTATTCCTTTGGCACAAGCGCCTATAATTATCCTCTTACCTTTAAAGTGTCGGCCACCTCTTTGGCCTTTCCTGATAGTAAAATTTCCTTACAGTCAATGTCATTTTAACCACCTCCAAATAAATTTTCTACCTCATTTCAATCACAGCTTATGTGAAGATGTTTTCCTTAAATCTGATGAGTAAAAAAAAATCACCATTTTTCCATAAGTTATTGCCTCAGTCTTTAGAGGTTAATCACTGTCACGACTGACTCTCAATCATACTTAGAACATCTTTTATCTTAAGTCCTAATTGCCCTGAACAATTTCGACCATTACTGGTTCGATCCATACTTTCTCGTGGTTTAACACGTGCCCCACTTGGCATCATTATAATTACGTCATATTTCCTTTATCAACATTTCTATTCTTTGAAATTTTGAATATTACCTTTCTCCTTGTAAAACCTCTAAGGTTATCCTTGAATCGTTCCTCCTGTATTCCCTAGATACAGGGCATATCAAGATACCATTTATTAATACCAGAATCATTGTCTATATACTTCTGAAAATTTCTCCACTGATTCTTAAAGGTTGTTATTACCTTAATCCTTTCCAATTCATACTGTCAAAACTCATACTATCCCTATTAAGGGTGAAATGCCAACCTTTATGCATTCCCCTAGGATTCATTTTAAGTTACCGATGTTCTATCCTTAATTCCACCTTTAAAAGGTACATGCATCCTTCCATGGATAAATCAAGTCATATATCCCTGATAAGGGTGTCTTATTCAATCATTCCCACCTCGATAGTATATGCCTAATTTCACAATAACATCTGTATTCAAAATGAGGTCAATCAATATGGCCTCCAAAAGATAACAACGGTTATCCGCTTTTCTTGCCTAATTTGGTAAACAACAGGATGTTCTGGAAGATATTGGTCGTGTTCAACGTGAACTTCTTCTTAATAATTCCTTATTTACTTTTGTTGTTTATCTCAACAGTCTCAATGTTGGGATATCTTTCATACCTGGCGTCTCCCTTTCTGGGTATCAGCCACCGGTCTTACACTTCACATTCTTGAAGGTCACTTCCTTCATCCAATTTTCCTAATTCTTACTTCTTGTCTCCTCAGTCTATCCGCGTCTCATTATTTATCCTTCGAACTATCTCAAGGTTTCCTCGAATCCTCCCAACTTACAGGGGATAAAATATATGTATCTCTTATGCCTTCAACCATCAATTTAACTCATGGTGAATCACCCTCATCCTGACGATTACATACTTTTCTATTTCTATTACTACGAGTCTTTAGGGTTTCCTCATACCCAACTCCCTTATCATTCCTCAAACTCTATTGCCTTTATATTCCTTTCCACTTCAGTTTCTTTTATTTTCCTTTCTCTTATCATTATTTCATGAACCAACACAACATAAGCATTGATTTACATCCCGTCATTCTGGATTCGTGTCCTCAGAACGAATCTTGATAACTTTTACAACTTAGATTCATAATTCATCATACTCGTCTGCCTTTGTTCTGGCTCTAAAGCTTTTACACTATTCCATAACCTTGGGAAGTACTTTCCTGAAAACAATTGATGAACTTAAATCAGTTTATTTAATCTCTTGCTCCGTGCCTTCCTTGGCCTTTCACCAGCGGGTGGCCTCTCTCTTAGGAGGGTAAGTGACAAAACAGTCTTTTGTGATTCGTCAATCATTTAGAATCTCAAATGATTCCTATATTTCCTTTAGCCAGGCTCTTGCCTCGACTGGGTCAACCTGTTCCTTGGAACTCTGAGAGCTTGACTTTAAAGGTCCTGAAAGAATTTCCTACCGCATTGTTTCCTCAAGGTGGTGGTTGGGGATAATAGTAAGTTCTTTTAGACAGGTCCATGAATTGCCGTATAGGAGTACCGTCTCGGGTCTCCTTTCCTTACTCGACTTTCTGTTTCTTAGTATGAAATTTTTCCTTCTCCCATACTTGGGGTATCTTATTTAAAATCCTCATTTTCCACTTCATTATGTTATGGGTTCCTTATATCTTTGCGACCTCCCTGATTATCACATTCAAGGTTTGCCCCTAATCTTATTCCTTGTGGGGGCATATTACTTGGAAAAATTTTGAGAATCTCTGGATATTTGTCTTACTTACTTTGCTTAAGTCTTTCCCTCGTTCAGTCCTTGCACGATTGCAAATTATGAATTCTCAAGTTCGATAAACTTCATGACACTCTCTTAAGTGTTAATAGAGCAATTAACAATGTGATCTTATCACAAACAAACTGATCTGAACTGAAATTAACGAATATATACATAACCATTTGTTCGAGGGTACAACAACTGAACACATTAAAGAGAATTACATCATTTGATCTGATCGCTTCTATCCCAAAAGTACTACCATAGATAATCATCTAGTCATTAAAACTAATCATCCATAACTTAGGCTAATCCTCCAAAAGCGGTGCTGCATGAAATTCTTGTCAGATTGCTCAGACTCTGCACACTATTATGGATCAAGAAATGCGGGCACGCACAACATCCCTAACCTGCTCCATTAAAGCGGTGATGAGGTCCAAGATAGTTGCAAGTAGAGCTGGATCAATCTGACCCTCAAGATGGCCTCTAGCTGTAACACGGGTGGTAGCCTCAATCCTGTCCATGCTATGAGCTAATCCTGCCGGAAGTACCCCGCCCTCAATTCTTGGTGCAGTAAGTCGATCCAACAGATCACTCCTAACATTACGGGCCTCAGACAGGCCACCCAGTCATTGATAATGGCGATAAGAGAAGCCTGAGTGGTAGCATCTAGCAGTCCATGGGGTGCAGGTGGCGCAGACCCAGGAGATCCAAACGGATAACCAAGCACGGTATCAGGTGACAATGGTGCAGGAGATAAAGGTGGCATTTCCTCAGTAGGTGCTGGGCTCTGTACCGGGGATGGAACAGGAATTGGTGGAACCTCATGGATGTCTACAGGAACCTCTGGAAGAGGGTCTGATACTGGTATAATTGGTGTCGTGGAAGGCCCACTCCTTCTGCCCTCATTAACCTTTGTGCCCTTGGTAACTCTTCATCCTCTAGTGCCACCCTCGCGGCCATTCTTGCTCTGGTAGTCGCCCTGACTACGGTCATCAATTCCTCACGGTCCTCTCTTCATTCTCATCAGGATCCTCCATGAGATCCTCCTCAGCCACAATCCTTTCCGGAATAATCCTCAACCGCAACATTCTCAATATGAATCTCATCCGGTCTCATTAGGGTACTCTATCGGATTCACAATTTGATCTCCAACTTGTAATAAAACATCCTCATGCTGATGCTCCTGAACCTCAGGGTTCGGTGCCCCGCTGCCCTATACGAGAACGAACTATGTTACTCTCACGATATTTATAAGGGTTCCCGTAAGGGTTTTAACTGTCAGTACTACGTTAGGTAGCCCGACTATGAACTTGGCAAGAGTTCTTATTATCTTAGTGAACTTATTATCTTAACGTCACATCATCTCTGAGGTTTATAACGCTTGGCTCTGATACCACTTCTGTAACACCCCCAAATCCGGGGTCGGGGATCCGGGTTGTCACGAGGTCCATTTCCCTTAATAAACCCAATCTTAATAAACAATTAACTACTCTGTACTGTGACCCCACAATAAACACACACACCACAAGTTATATCTCAGGATGAATACTCAAAAAAACACAAGTTCTTATATTCCACAATTATAAACTGTTACACCTTAAAAGGGTTCTGAATAAATTTACATATTCCTTGCCATTATTACAATTCATATATACATAAGTCTGGTTCATCAATAGTTGAAAACCTAGCCTATTGGTAGCTCCTACCTCAGCTACGCGGCATCAATGCTCCAGAAAGACTGTGGAACGTTTTCTACCGCTTGCGAATCGGGAGCTTGGTCCTGTTCATCTTTTCTACTTGTTGTTGTGTGATGAAAGAAGAAAGCAAGGGTGAGCAGCAAGCCCACCAAAATATATGTATAATGATTAACAATATATGAGCCTTCTCATAGTACTCATGAAAAGTCTTAGTCAAAAGAAATGAACCAAGTTTGATATCTTAATGCGATGAAGTCGCAAAATATTCAGTATATATACATATATACTTTTCAAAATCTTGGAAGTCCTCTTCCATGCATAATATACACAGAGTTCCAGTTTATAACTGTATAAAACTATCGTTGCAAGGTGATCTCATATATCTAACCTTGTCTCAACGTTTTTCTGAAAATCTTTGACATGCATAAGATAATCATTTACTAGATATAAGTTTAAAAGATGAAGTTACAAGATACTCCAATATACTTATATCTTCTCCAAATACTACTTGAACTACCACCGTTCAAGTTATAATGAGCTTTCAACAGTTGATCACATAGATGAGACTACAAGACAAGATTTGAATAGATTAATCTTTGAAGTATTATTGAAGGAAATGAAGTTATGATATACTTCATTAAGACCCGATATATATATATCCACATATACATCTTCTTTATACACTTCCGGAAAACCTCTGTCAGGTAAAGTATGAACAGAATTTGTAACATCCAATAAATTTTGGAAGGAAAAGAATTTTGGCATAAACCCGATATCTTGCTGATCAGGCAAAGATACCAATAAGTAACCTTTCTACTAGTAGATGGATGAATCCCCCACCGGTCATCACCCTGGCCACATAAGGACCTTGTGCTGGACCGCCACCCGGCCTCTTACGCGTGATGGACTGCCACCCAGCCACTTACACTTTAATAGACCATACCCCGGCCTGTCGCTTATGCCGACTCAATTAGAGGTACATACTTCCCGAACGTTGGGCAAGTAATCAAATTGTTTTCCTCAAAACAGCAACCACGTTGCGAATGTAAAATACACCACAGAGCCAGATCCCCAGGTTTTGAGCGAGTATTTAAATCCCCTTTGAAAGGAAGATCTTAAATATAAAAATGAGTTTTGGGGTCCACTCTAACTTTAAAAAATCATTTTGAAGACTCGAAAACATTTTTAAGAATGTTTGGAGTACTGCTGATTTATTAAAATAAATCAGTCCCGATATATTAGAAGTATCTGAATATTATTATTTAAATAATATTCTCATAAAGATAATCCTTATAAAAATATTCGAAGTAGAAGTTTTAAAACTCATACTTGAAATGGATATTAAATAACCAAAAATATACTTATATGAAAGTACTATCTTTATTTGAATAATCGAAAATAAGTTTGATTATCGAAACATTATTCTTTAATAAAATAATAATATTATTAAATAATAAGTGGAGTCATAATACCTCGAATGAATATTATAAATAATATTCATTAAATAAAATAAACGGAGTCATACATCCTCAAATGAATATTCAAATAATAATCAATAAATAGAATAAACAAAGTCATAAGTCCTCGATGAATATTCAAATAATATTCATTAAATAAAATAAAGTTATAGAATAAACCTTATTCGATCAATAGTTTTGAAAACTATATCCATATATATATATATAATTATATATATAATATACTCGGGAACATCGACTCCCGGTTTAGAAATATGTTCACCTTTGAGTCCTCTATACTAAGGGTATACGCAACTACTGCTTATCTCTAGCATAGGTATTATGCAACTATAAGCATTGAAATCAACAGATAGATAACCAGATTACGAAACAGACATGCATATATACCATATCATCATGCTCCAATATATCGCAAAATTTGCTAATAACAATCATGCACTTATCACAAGATAATGCATATACATATATTTATATCACAACAACAGTATAACAGGTAGAAACTTACCTGAGCGACTGGAGGTTATAAATGGCTTGGGATGAGTCTGATAACCTATAAACAACATATAAGTTGGAATTAAACCAAAGTCACTTGTAAATCTATACTTTAACCAATTTAGACTCTAACGCTCGCTTTGCGCTTAATGATTCTCTTAAGTCGCTCGAGTACCCTCGGCTCCACCATTTTTAATAAATTAACCATTACGAGTTTTAAGGAGATTCTTTCGCGAGTGTCTTACCAACTGCCTAACACACTTTACATAAATGTTTCATACTCCAATTAGCCCTTTTTAGGTCTTTAACCTATGTTTCAAAGTAAGGCAAGGGGTAATGATTCGTTCACGAAACGTCGTTACTTAAAACGGCCGTTTCTCCTAAACCGTACATCGGAATCAAACGAACCACATATCAAAACGAAGCTCGTACCATGAACTATCTAAACATGGCAATGGTCAAAACCTAGCAGGGAGTTCTCGGGTCCTAATGTTATGAACAAAAGCAGTCTAAAGTAAATCGGACGTTACGACGGCAATGTTTACGCGATTTCCCAAATTCATACCATTCCAAATCAACCACCAATCAATCCCAATTCATTCATACAACCAAAATCCATCCATATCACACTACAACAGCCCCAACACCTCAAGTTCTCCAATTTATGTTATTCTCAACATGAATTTAAAACTATACTTAAGTCCTTTACTAATCAACAAGATTCAACATTCTATTCACTACAACTCCAACCCAAAACTCTAAACCTACAAGCATCAAGCTACTCTTTTACCATAACAATCAAAATCATCCTAATATACAAAGTAAGCTAGGGTTTGGAGATGTTATACCTTCCTTGAAGTGATTGGAGTAGCTAGGAAGCCTTAAGAAGCCTTGAGATGTCTTAGGGATGCTTGGATCTTAAAGGAAAAACAAGAAAAATCAAGTTAAAAATCTTGAAATCACTATTCATTATCTTCTTCATTGATTTCTTGGAGAAGATTGTGAATGATTTGGAGGCTTAAACTTATAGGATAGCTATATCTATGCATAAGGAGTACTAGATAATTACCTTGTGATTTAACAATGCTTGGAACTAGGATTTTGATTTTTCTTCCTTTGGAAAAGAAGAAAAGCCGAGAGCAAGATGAAGAAAATGAAATAATCTTTGTGTTTTGGGTGAAATGATTGTTGGTTGGTTGTTTTTTTTATTAGATTTTTGATTAATTACCTTATTAACCTTGAACTTTGTGTGGTTATGATTCATCCACACCTCCTTCCCCCCTATGTCATGCTTATGTCACCTTGTGATGTCATCATCCCTTACTTGCCCTCTTCTTATTGGTTGGATGACCTCATCATCCCTAACCTCCTTGATTAACTTCCTAATTGTTTGCCTAATGACCGCTGATCTGTTATACGGTTCGCTTAACTTTCGTTCTCGTTTCTCGTTTGAGGGATCATACCCGAGATCTTATTACCTGGGTTTCCTTAACCTTTCTCAATACATTATAATCCTTTTATGATCCTCTCTTATAATCCTTTATTTTAAATCCTTTTTATCCTGTTACCTTATACTCAATTATTTCCATATCTAGTGGATTTCCGGGAAAAATCAAAGTGTTCGGATTTGGATTCTGACGATCTTTACATACACTTATATCCCATATAAAGTACTAATAAGATCTCAGAAGATCAATAAAAGAACCCCTACATAGTGTGGCATGAAAATTTTTCTCATTCAGCATAATCAGAAAAAACACTATTCATAAGGGTTACAAAAAAAATTCAAAATTTTGGGGTTATTACACTGAGTTAGGAGTTGTTTCTAGCATTGAGGAGCCTATTGTGTTGTATTGTGATAACAACGCAGCAATAGCACAAGCCAAGGAACCTAGGTCTCATAAAAATTCTAAACATGTTTTGCGACGCTTTCATTTGATTAGGGAAATCATTGAAAGAGGAGATGTCAAGATTGATAGAGTTGACACACATAACAACGTAGCAGACCCACTCACAAAGTCATTATCTCGGATTCACTTTGATCGTCATAAAGAGAAGATGGGTATTAGATACCAAGGTGATTGGCTTTAGTTCAAGTGGGAGATTGAAAGTGTTTGTCCTGAATCCAATCATGTATGATGAGTTAGGAAGAACTTTCTTGTATTCCTATTTGATTTCATTTGAATTAATAAAAGACTTGTTATGTTTTTATTATGGGCTTTATCTATTTAAAGTGTTTTAAATAAGATGTTCCATAGTTTAGAGTAAATCTTCTAGAATTATAATGAGATTATAATAGTGAGATCTAGAAGATGACAACTCTAGACTTAAACAGTTCATGATCATAGGATAACTAATCGGATGTTAGTGGATCCGCAAAGATTGGTACATACTATGCTTGCTCCCTTCAGGAGGATGTCTGTTCTCATAGGCATTTGTGTGGTGAAACTATAGCTAGTATGTAGGTGCTTATTAGGGAATAAGTTCACTGAACATGACTCGATAAGTTGAACAACTAATGGAGATTACTCACGTGTCAATAGTGGTTCACTGAGTGATAGTTGTACAAGTGTCCTTAGACTTGAGATCGTTAAAGTTATCTTGTATATAATGAACTGTGCTTTGGTTAAGTCCTTTGTCTCAAGGACATCCATTAGGTCTATTCTGGGCATAGGGATTTGTGTACATAGATAATTAACGTCAATAGAGGATCTACCCCTTCCAGTATAGGAAGAGAATATCCATGTTATTCTTAGTATGCGAGTTCTGGAATCTCTGGCCAGAGTGTATGAAATTAGAAAGGAGTTTCTAATTTGCATTAATATGAACTTTGCATTATGAATAAGAAATATTATGATTAAATTTGATAGGCCTGACACAAGATCCATGCCTTGTATTTAATCGGGATATTATAAGGGTAGAAGGAATTCATTGTACGGTAACTAGTCACTGACAGGTTCTTGGTATTTTAAGCAGTGAATTCATATTATCTAGATAGTCGCGATATGTTGAGAAGGATCACTCACGATGTAGAATAAATATAATTAATCAGTTAATTATATTTAGTGAATTTTAGTATTCATATAAATAATTAATAAAAGTTTATTATTATTTATTTCTACTACCGGAATAATATTGAACCTACAGGGTCACACCATAAAAGAATATTTTCTTTGATGAAATAATGAGAGAGAGAATTATTTTCTAAATAGTTTAGAAAAATAAATAATGAATAAAATAGTTTTAATTATTATAAAGCATTTTATAAAGATAAAATGTGGGGGTTAATATATATATATAAAGATATATTTTATAACCCTAGGAGAGCCTTATAAATAGAATGAGAGCTCATTCTATTTACACAATTTTGGTTTTGTGAAAACCCTAGCCTCCATCTTCTTCCTCTCTCTCTCTCTCTCCCAAAAACTCCATTTTATAAAAGCTCGGTTTTATAAAAAGGTTCATCAAAGAGGATTGTTCTTGGTGGATACCGGTAGAGTGCTTCACACACTGAGGAGCAACTGCTAGCACTCCATATTTATAAAGTTTCGATTCACAAGGTATGGTTACGATTCCTCAGTTTTTTCCTTTTTATACGTTTTTCTATATGTGCGGTATATGGTTTTTACGGAATAAATGTTATATCTCGCTTCCGCTCATCCGTATATTCCTTCAGAAGCAACAGTTGATTGAGATGAATGATCGAATGAAGGCGGTTGAAAATCAGTTAGCCATGATCATTGAGGCTAATTCAGTCCATCGTCCGCAGTCTCCTACTGATTTGGATGATTTAAATGATGATAATTAGTATTTAATTTAGTATGTTAACTACGGTGCACTTTGACCTAAGATCTATATATTTTGGATATAATGACTGATTTGGCTAGTCTTGTTATGACGTTGTTCTAGTTCACGGCCACTATATTTGACAAGTTTGAACTTGATATGGCATGTGATTCTAGTATTTTGGTATGGTTTAGGCTGAAGCTTTGGAGGATATTTTCTTGTTTTTTCCTCCTGTAGTCTCTTTTTGCCATCCTGTGTAATGATGGGTACTACTGAAACTCTAGAGGATATTTTCATGTTTTTTCCTCCTGTAGTCTTTTTTTGCCATCTTGTATAATGATGGTTACTTTTTTTAATGAGAAGCTACTCTTAGTACTATTTGGAATTTGGATTATCTATGCAATGAGTTGCTGTTTTATGTCAAATTTGTCAAAATGTACAGGTTTTGAAAAAACATAAAAAGGTTTGCATTTTGTTAGAAATATCTGTTACTAGAGTGTTAAAAAAATTATGACGGGAATTTTGTTGGCATATCCTTGCTAAGAATACTAACGGAATACCTGTTACTATGTTAGTTGTAGATTGTTATTTCAAAAGTAAGATTCCGTTGTTAGTCGGTTCCTGTTCCGTTGGTAAGTTTTCTAATGAGAAAATTCTGTTGGTAGCGACTTCTCGACGAAGATTATTCCAACCAATGAATCCTGTAATAATTCTGTTGGCAAACTACAATACCAACAGATTATCTTAATATTTCAACGGATTTTCTGTTGTAAATAGTGGTTTTTCTTGTAGTGTTCAATTCTCAGAAGCTATGGTTTGATTGTTTGATCAAAAGGCACAGCTCAACTGATTATTAAACATAGTACATATATATGTAAACAGTTTTAATGTTATACAACTACTCATAAGATGGTGCAAAATATACAACAGATACTCCCGTACGAGGTCTACTAAAATCGGGGACATCATAAAGGCATTAAACAAAAAAAAATATGGTGACACTAAACAAGCTGTGAAAAGCATGCTTAACAAACTTTCTATAATTTTATAGCACAAGGGAACTTGAATTAGCAGCCACGAGGATGCTACTATATTCCATACGAAAAGAAGTAGTTAATATATGTAGTATCAGCTGTGGTAAAACAACCTATAGCAGGTCAGGCCTATAATCTTTGGCCTTCATTCTCTGCATAAACAGTTTGAGTATACCCTGTTTCCTCTGCAATATTAAATTTTATTATCACAGTTATTTGCACAGTAATTCATGTCAGGAAACACCTTCATTTTCAACATGTGTGACCCTGTTACTATACTACATATATAGGATGAAAAGTATCTTCGATGTCTGAATTTGACTCGTTTTGACAATTTAGTGTCTGTGCTTCCGAAATTGTTAATTTGGTGTACTTTGAACTCGGCAACACACTACAAGAAAAAGGTGAATAGACATCAAATGTTAGACATCGGTCGAATGTGTCACCGATGTCTAAACTGTTATAGACATCATCCCGCAAAAATGCGATGTCTATGTTGTTAATAGACATCACTTTATTTAGAGCCGATGTCTATATTTTGAAAAAAAAATGAACACGGCAAAACCCCCATTTCTTTCCCCCCTTAGCCAATTTTTCCCCCCAACGAATTCACTATCCCTCTCTTCAGCAAATTAATTAAAAAAATCTAAACTAGAAACGCCCTCTCTCTCTCAAACTCTCTCTCCCTCGTTAATCTCTCTCAAACTCTCTCTCCCTCTCCCGTCACCGGTTCTCTCCCACCCAAACTCTCTCTCCCTCTCTCTCACTCACCATCTCTCTCACCATCTCTCTCTCTCGTCTGTCTCAACCTCTCTCTAAAACACACAAACTGTCTCTCTCTCTCTCTCTAGCTCTCAAACTCTCATCGGAGTCTCGCCGTTGTTTTGTCGTGGTCTCGGTCGTACTCTCTCCGACCTCTCGCCGCTGTTACAATCTACTCAACCAAAGCAACTGCGCTAATTCTTTGTACTCTCACATTTGCACTCAAATTAGGTTTATTTCTCCTCCTTTTTCATTTTATAAACTTGAATTACCCTGCATGTTAACCATTAATTTAGAATTTTGAAAACCCTGAATTTGAAAATTGTGTGTTTTTAAATTGAAACCCTAGATTTGAAAATTGGGGGTTTTTAAAATTGAAACCCTAATTTATACTAGGTGGATGTTGCTCTATAATTATCTTGTTGCTTGTAAATTTTGGTTTTGATTTTATATTTGTTTAATTTTAATTGTGCTTAATTATATCTGTTTTGACATCTGTAATTACTTATAGGATAATTGTATTTTAATTGTATCTCTCTGTTTTTCGGTGTTGTTCTGTTAGCTATGAATTAGGATAGTGGTACAAAAACATTGATAACAATTTTGTCAATTGTTATCCTAATTTATGTTTGATATTTATGTTTTACTTGTTTTATTTAAAATTAGATAGTGGTACAAAAAAGCAGTAGGAATATAATAAATAATATTAATCATATAAGTTATAAGACTGAAATTTTAGTGATATACCAGGTGGTTTTATATGGACAAGCCTTGGATAAAAGCCGATAGGGATTCTTTGCAATATGAGATTGGTGTCAAAAATTATTTGATATTTGTCGCGGAAAATTCTAAAAACCCAAAAAAATACTGTGCCCTTGTGCACGCTGCGTTAACTTCAAAAAATTTACTGTCAAGATAATCAGGGGTCGTCTTTATGAATCTGGTTTTAGTTTAGGATATTTGGATTGGATTTGGCATGGAGAAGGGGTTGCTAGTAGTACTAAGTCATCAGTTGGTAGTACTTGTCCTGCTAAAAAGCCCACACCCCCTTCAGAAACATATAATGTATGTCAAGCAACATATAATGATGATGAATATTGGGATAATGAATCTGATGACTTTAAGAGGTATGTTGCTGATGCGGAACAACCTCTTTTTGAGGGAAGCGAGTGCACTAAACTAGAGTCAGTCCTCAAATTACATAATTGGAAGGCTAGGTTCGGAGTTAGTGATAAAGCCTTTACCGATCTTCTTGAATCCGTTGGCTCTTTTCTTCCTAAAGAACATGTGCTTCCGGGTAGTATGTATGAAGCTAAAAAAACCTTAACTGACTTAGGACTTGAGTATGTCAAAATCCACGCTTGTCCAAATAACTGCGTGTTATACAGGGGACCAGTTGCCGAGCCTTTATCTGAGTGTCCCAAATGCCATCTTTCTCGCTGGAAAATTGGGAAAGATGATAAAGTCAGAGTTAATGTTCCAGCCAAAGTGATGTGGTATTTTTCGATAATCCCTGGATTTAAACAACTGTTTAAATCTGCTACTGCTAAATTAATGAGTTGGCATGCGGAGAATCGATCTAAAGATGGAAAGATGCGTCATCCATCTGATTCTCCTGCTTGGCGAAATGTAGATTGTAGGTGGCCCGAGTTCGGTAGCGAAGCTAGAAATATACGCTTAGGATTAGCAGCCGATGGTATAAATCCACACAACAATGGATTAAATAATCGGTATAGCCGTTGGCCGGTCATGTTAGTAATGTATAATCTTCATCCATGGTTATACATGAAGAGGAAGTTTATGATGTTATTGACATTAATTTCTGGCCCGTATGAGCCTGGAAATAACATTGACATATATCTACAACCAATGATCGATGATTTAAAAAAATTGTGGGAGGAAGGGGAACCAAATGTGTATGATGCACATAGAAAATCTGTCTTCACTTTAAAGGAAATTCTGTTGTGGACATTAAACGACTTCCTGGGATAAAGAAATATGCCAGGCTGCATAAATAAGGGGTATAAGGCTTGCCCAGTATGTGGTGATAACACTGTCACTAGATATTTAAGTCATAGTAGGAAAATATGTTATCTAGGCCATCGTCGGTATTTAGATGAGCATCATCCTTATAAGAGGCAGCGGATAGCATTTGATGGACAACAAGAACTTGGTCACGCACCTGAGCCACTTAGCGGAGAAGAAGTGTTAATGCAACAGCAGCAACTTGAATTTAGTTTTGGGAAGGGGGGAAGGCGAAAAAGGTAGAGTATGCATGGAAAAAGAAATCAATTTTCTTTGAATTGGAATATTGGAATTTTCACCATGTGCGTTATTGTTTAGATGTTATGCACATCGAGAAGAATGTGTGCGATAATATAATTGGGACACTACTTAATATGAAATACAAGACTAAGGACAGTGTTGCCTCTCGTCTTGATATGATTGATATGGGTGTAAGGACTGATTTAGCTTCTGAAATAGGTGAAAAGAGGACATACTTACCTCCTTCCCCTTTTACTTTGTCTAAAAAAGAAAAAAAAACTATGTTGACATCATTGTCCAATATGAAACTTCCATATGGACATGCATCAAATATCAGAAACTGTGTATCACTGATTGATATGAAGTTGTATGGGCTGAAGTCGCACGACTGCCATATCTTACTCCAGCAGTTACTACCGGTTTGTATTCGTTTCGTGCTTCCAAAAAATGTTAGGGTAAGTATAATAAGATTGTACTTTTTTTCAACTCCTTGTACAACAAAGTCGTAGATGTGTCAAAATTGAGTAAACTCCAAGCAGATTTGATTTTGACCTTATGCGAGTTGGAAAAAATATTCCCTCCATCCTTTTTCGATGTTATGGTACATCTTACAGTCCATTTAGTAAGGGAATTGCGGTTATGCGGACCAGTTTTTTATAGATGTATATTTCCATTTGAAAGATTTAATAAAATATTAAAGAGCTATGTCTGAAACCAATTTTATCCGGAAGGTTGTATAGCTGAAGGCTATCTGAAGGAAGAATGAACCGAGTTTTGCACGGGGTTCTTTAGCGAGAGTAGTAGAACTGCAGGTTGTCAGAAAGATGGACAAGTTTTCCGGTCCAGTAGGTCGTGTGACAATGAAGTCTGTTGCCAAAAAAGAACGAGATGAGGTACATCTCGCGGTCCTTCTTAATAATCCTGAAGTGGAACAATACGTTCAGTAAGTAAAATATTTATAAGTGTATTAGTTATTTTTAGTAGGTGTCTCATTCTATGTACTTGCAATATTTTCATATTGCATAAGGAACACTTGGAAAGAATTTACCAAGGAAAAAAGAAGAGTGTACAGTGGCTTTTGGGAGAGCACAATTGACAATTTCCCGATTGGTTTCAACAAAAAGTTAGTTTATATTCTTTTTTTATTTTATTACAAATTTATAAAAGTCTTGCATTTAATTGAAATCAACTTTTATGCATCCTTACTTTACTTGTAGGTAAGTATAGAAATGAGGAAAAATTTTGAATCCATGTCTGAAACAATTAGATGGTTGGCTGGAAAGCCTTTATTTTCAGTGCTGACATAGAAGGCTATATTGTTGACGGGGTCCGTTACCATACGAAGGAGCGAGATAATGCTAGGGTAGTTCAAAATAGTGGTGTTTCATTAGTTGCTAGGACAGTCCAAGTGTCTAATGCTAAGGATGTAAATCACGTAGAGTGTGAGTTAACATTCTATGGGATTGTACAAGAAATCTGAAAGTTAGATTACCACGCATTCAAGGCCCCTTTATTTTTGTGTACATGGGCAGCAACTGATAGAGGAGTCAAGTCTGATGATCTTGGTTTTACGCTCGTGAACTTCAATCGACCAGGCCACAAACAAGACAAATTTGCCTTTGTTGACCAAGTCAGCCAAGTCTTTTATGTCAAGGATCCATGTGATGCGAATTGGTCAGTTGTGTTATCGTCAAAAACTCGAGATTATCATGACGTGTACAATGAAGATGTGGAAGAAGAGACCTCCTGGAATCCTCCCCCATTCTGTTATGATATCCCTATATGTGATTCTACTACTTGTGATGATGATGCAAGTGTTAACAATAAAAGATAAAATGTAGAGGGTATTTGGGTGAAAAAGTCATAGAATTATAATTATTATGACTTGTTAGATATATTTGATAATGTCATGGCTAATATAATTTATGTTTAGATTTCAGATCTTACTTAACAGGACAAATCAGTACTTAACTGTTGATCAGTACTTATACTGAAAGTCAGGACTTAAGGATATCAGTACTTATATTATCAGGAGATAATCATCAGAAGTTAGATATCAGAACTTAAGTGCTGAAGGATGATCAGAGAAGGACAGTAGCTGATTAAAGAAAAGAAGATCGAGATAAACATAAGAAGAGATATGCATGAAGAAGGAATTCCGTGAAGAATGGAATACTTGGAAGAAAAGATATCTGATTGATATATTTTAGGAAGCAGAATTATATTCCATATCAATTAGCGATTATCTTGTAACTGTGTAGTATATAAACACAGACATAGGGTTTACACTATAAGTGTTATCATATATTCGAGAAGATTATTCATTGTAACCCTAGCAGCTCTCGTGATATTTGTTCATCACTGAGAGGTAACAGTTCCATACTGTAACAGAGTTTATTATTTCAATAAAGTTTGTTTTCAGTTACTTAATATATTAAAGTTCGATTTGATTATATTATACACTGTATTCACCCCCTCTACAGTGTGTATGTGACCTAACAAGTGGTATCAGAGCCAATCTGTTGACACACATACAGCTAAAGATCCAAACACAATCATGTCTGACACAGAAACTCCAACTAAGCCTACCAAAACTGAAGAACCTCCAAAGCCACAAATTCAAAGTCGGTATGAGACTATCAGGGTTCCCATACTGAGACCATCTGAATATCCCATATGGAAGGTAAGGATGACCATGTTCCTGGAAGCAACAGATCCAGAATACCTTGATAGAATCAAGGAAGGGCCTCACAAACCAACCAAGCTCGCTGTTGCAGTTGCAGGTGAAGCAACAAAGACCGTACCAAAGGAGAAGAGTGATTATACTGCTGAAGATATAGCATCAATTGCTAAGGATGCCAAGGTACGACACTTACTGCATAGTGCCATTGATAATGTAATGTCAAACAGGGTAATCAACTGCAAGACTGCTAAGGAGATATGGGATGCTCTGGAAACAAGGTGTCAGGGAACTGACACAATTAAGAAGAACAGGAAGACAATACTCACTCAAGAGTATGAACACTTTGACTCAAAGACTAATGAGTCATTGAATGATTTATATGATAGATTTGTCAAACTTTTGAATGATTTGTCATTGGTTGATAAAGAGTATGATCTTGAAGATTCAAACCTTAAGTTCCTGTTAGCTCATCCTGAATGCTGGGATTTGAAGGCAACGACAATAAGAGACAACTATAATCTTGATGAAACAACTCTTGACGAAATTTATGGAATGCTCAAGACTCATGAGCTTGAGATGGAACAAAGAAGCAAGAGGAAAGGAGGAAAGTCAAGGATAGTTGCTCTTAAGGTTGAAGAAGAATTCCCCAAAGCAGCTTCCTCAAGGAAAGACAAGGGTAAAGCTCTTGTCATAAAGTCTGAAACTGAGTCATCAAGTTCTGAAAGTGATGATGACTCAGATTCTGAAAGTTTGCCTGAAAGGAATCACAAGATTGCATACAGGAAGTTCAGGAAGGGAAAGAAGTTTTCCAGGAAAGGCATAAGTTCTGATAAGAAGAATTTCAGAAATCTGAAGGCAGAGGAGAAAAGTCTGACAGAGGAGATTATACCAATGTTAAATGCTATAAATGTGGTGAGAAAGGCCACATATCTCCTGATTGCAAGAAGGTAAAGGGTGACAAAGGAAAGGCTCTTGTCACAAAGCAGAAAAGCTGGACAGACACCTCAGACTCTGAAACTGAGGAAAACTATGCATTGATGGCAAATGCTGATAAAGAAAGTGCTGAGAGCAGTTCTGAAGCTGCTGAAACAAAGGTACCTCAGACTACTTATGCTTTTCATACTGATGATATTAATGAGTTGAGAAGATATCTTAAAACCATGTTTGTTAGTTATAGAGATCAAACTTTAACATGTGAAAGATTAACTTCTGAAAATCTTGCATTTAAGAAAAGAAATGATTTCTTAGAAAAAGAGTTAGTCATGTTCCATCAAACTCAGAAGGATAGAGATGATGCTTTTTATGTTAGGGATGAAGTGCTAAAAATGAATGAATCTCTAAAAACTGAGTTAGAAAAGGAAAGAGAGATTATCAGGACTTGGACTAACTCTGGCAAAACAACTCAAAATTTGCTAAGTAGTGGAAACTGGAAAGAGGGCTTAGGTTATGGAGAAGATAAGAATGATAAAGGAACTGAAGAAATTAAGCCTGTTGATAAGCAAAAGCCAAAGTTAAAACCTGTTAAGTTTGTAACTGTAAAGTCTGAAAATGAGAAATCAGAAGTTACAAAGGAATTAACTTCTGACAAACTAAAACAGGAAAAGACAGCTGAAGTGAACATAGGCTTAATGACAAAGAAGCAGCTTAAGCATAAGCTGAAAGATGTTAAGAATGCAAACAAGGTAAAATCACCTAGGAAAAATAGGAATGGAAAGGAAGGTGTGAATAAAAGTAATAATTATAAACCTGTTCCTGATGCTCCTAGGAAAACATGTCATAACTGTGGAAGTTCTAACCATCTGGCTTCTTTTTGCAGGAAGAATAAGAATATTAACTCTTTACCTTCAAAATCAGGAGTTAAGAGTCAGTCTGTTAGATACAAATCACAAAATCCTTGTTTTCATTGTGGTAGTTTATGGCATTCCATTTATACTTGTAAGGAATATCATAGTTTGTACTATGATTATTATCAAATAAAACCTTCTTTGAAGAAAGTTTCCATTATTCCTTCTAGTGTAAATTCTGATTCAAAGTCTGATAGTGTAAGTTCTGATAAGAAAAATGTTAACATAAACTCTGATGCTAAATCCGCTGCAAATATTAACAACTTAATAAGGCCAAAGGATCCAAGCAAGTCTGGGTCCTTAAAACTAATAATTAGTGGTCTTTGTGATTGCAGGGCAACAGGAAAAATATTCTAGTTCTGGACAGTGGATGTTCAGGACATATGACCGGAAATAAGGCCCTGCTATCAGACTTTGTGGAGAAAGCTGGCCCAAGTGTTTCTTATGGAGATGGCAACATTGGAAAAATATTGGGATATGGCAATATCAATCTTGGAAATGTTATAATTAAAGAAGTAGCTCTGGTCTCAGGACTTAAACACAACCTACTGAGTATAAGTCAAATCTGTGACAGAGGTTATCATGTTGATTTCTTTGAAGAACACTGTGAAATTGTGAGTAAATCTAAAGGCAAAGTTGTTCTGAAAGGATACAGGCGTGGTAACATTTATGAAGCTAAGCTTTCATCAAGTACTGATGGTTCTGCAATCTGTCTGATGAGTAGAGCATCAATTGAAGAAAGCTGGAATTGGCATAAGAAACTCTCTCATTTAAATTTCAACAATATAAATGAACTGGTCAAGAAAAATCTTATGAGAGGACTGCAAAAGTCAGTATTTGCTCCTGATGGTCTTTGTGATTCCTGTCAGAAGGCCAAGCAAAGAAAATCTTCATTCAAGAGCAAGACTGAATCATCAATTCTTGAGCCTTATCATCTACTACATGTTGATCTATTTGGTCCAGTAAATGTCATGTCTATTGCAAAGAAGAAGTATGCGTTGGTCATAGTGAATGAGTTCACCAGATACACATGGGTGTATTTCTTGCACACAAAAAGTGAAACTGCATCTATCTTGATTGATCATGTCAAACATCTGGATAAAATGGTCAAAGATTCTGTGAAAATTTTAAGGAGTGATAATGGCACTGAGTTCAAAAATTTGATAATGGAAGAGTTCTGCAAAAACCATGGAATAAAGTAGGAATTTTCTGCTCCTGGAACTCCACAGCAAAATGGAGTTGTTGAAAGGAAGAATAGAACTCTCATTGAAGTTGCATGTACAATGCTTGAAGAAGCAAAGCTTCCAACCTATTTCTGGGCTGAAGCTGTGCAGACTGCTTGTTTTACTCAAAATATAACACTCATTAACAAGCATGGAAAAACACCATATGTGTAATAACCCCCAAAATTTTCAACTTTTTGTAACCCTTGTGAATAGTGTTTTAGCTGAATGAGAAAACTTTTCATGTCACACTATGTAGGGGTTCTGTTATGGATATCCTAGGATATTATTAGTACTCTATGTGGTATATAAGTGTATGTAAAGATCGTCAGAATCCAATTTCCGAACACTTGGATTTTTTCCGGAAATCCACTAGATACGGAAAGGATTGAGTATAAGGTAACAGGATAAAAAGGATTTAAATTAAAGGATTATAATAGAGGATCATAAAAAGGAATATAATGTATTGAGAAAGGTTAAGGGAACCTAAGTAATAAGATCCCGGGTATGATCCTTCAAACGATAAACGAGAACGAAAGTTAAGCGAACCGTATAACAGATCAGCGGTCATTAGGCAAACGATTAGGAAGTTAAGCAAAGGGATTAGAGGGAGTGATGTCACCCAACCAATGAGAAGGGGACAAGGAGGGGAGGATGACATCATGAGGATGATACAAGCATGACATGGGAAGGAAGGAGGTGTGGTTGAATGAGAACCACACAAATTCAAGGGCAACAAGGTAATTGACTAAATCAAACACAAAAACAAGTCAACCAAGCCAAGCAAAATCATTTTCATCAAAATCAAAAAGAACCAAGGCTTTGTTCTTGAAGAGCTCTCGGCTTTTTACTATTCAAAAGGCAAGGAAATTCAAAAATCAAAGATCCAAGCTTCCTAAATTGGTGAGTTAATTCCCTAATCATCTTCATGCTTAGTTAGGGCTATATCATGAGTTTAAGCCATCAATTCCTTCTCCATCTTCTTCATTTAATCAAAGAAGAAGACTATGAATAGTGTTTTCAAGTTTTTAACTTGAATTTTTCTTGTTTTCCTTGAAGATCCAAGCATTCCTAAGACTTCTCAAAGCTTCTTAAGGCTTCCTAGCTCCTCCCACCACTTCAAGGAAGGTATATCATCTCCAAACCCTAGATTCCTATGTATTATAAGATGATTTTGATTAGTAGGATGATATTGTAGCTTGATGTTGGTGATTTAGAGTTTGGGATTGAATTGGTATTGAAATGGAATGGTAAATGTTGTTGTCTTGATTAAAAGAACTTAAGTATGGTTAAAGTTAAGCTTAGGCATAAGTATGAATGTTAAAATTGAATTGGTTGGGGTTGTTATGATGTGATAAGGATGGATGTTGGTTGTATGTTGGATTTGAGGTTGAATTGGGTTGGTTTTGAATGGTTTAAAATTGGGAAATCGCGTAAACATAGCCGTCGTAACGTCCGATTTTCTTTAGACTGTTTTTGTGCATAACATTAGGACCCGAGAATCCCCTGCTAGATTATGACCACTGCCATGTTTAGATAGCTCATGTTACGAGCTTCGTTTTGATATGTAGTTCGTTCGATTCCGATGCACGGTTTAGGAGAAACGACCGTTTCAAGTAACAGCGTTTCGCGAACGAAACTTTTCCCCTCGCCTTAATTTGAAACATAGGTTAAAGACCAAAAAGGGTTAATTAATGCATGAAACATTTATGGTAAGTGTGTTAGGCAGTTGGTAAGACACTCGCGAAGGAATCGCCTTAAAACTCATAAAGGTTAAATTATTAAAAATGGTGGAGCCGAGGGTACTTGAGTGACTTAAGCGAATCAGTAAGCGCAAAACAAGCGTTAGAGTCTAAGTTAGTTAAAGTATAGATTTACAAGTGACTTTGGTTTAATTCCAACTTACTTGTTGTTTATAGGTTACCAGACTCGTCCCGAGCCTTTTATCACCCCAAGTCGCTCAGGCAAGTTTTCTACCCGTTATAACTGTTGTGGTGATGAGTATATGTATTTGTATTATCTTGTGATAAGTGCATGATTGGTTAATTAGCAAATGTTGCAATATATTGAAGCATGCTGCTATGGTATATATATATGCATGCCTGTTTCGCATTCTTTCCATATATATATCTGTTGATTCAGTTGATAATACCTATGCTAGAGGATAGCGGTAATTTGCATATACCCTTAGTACAGGGACCCAAAGGTGAAAATATTTTCTAAAACCGGGAGTCGAGGATCCCGAGTAGATTTTGTATATATGGATATATATATATATATACTTATATGTATATATGGTCATAGTTTTTAAAACTATTAATCGAATAAGGTTTATTCGATAACTTTAACTTTATTTTATTATTGAATATTACTTCGAATATTATTCGAAGGCGTATGACTCCTTTATATTAAATGAATATTACTTGAATATTCCTCCGAGGACTTATGACTCCTTTTATTTTATTATCTGAATATTATTCGAATATTCATTCGAGGGCTTATGACTCAGTTTATATTATTTAATGAATATTTTTGAATATTCATTTGAGGATCTATGACTCCGATTATTGGCTAAGATTTGTTCTTTATTTTATTAAAGAATAAGGTGTAAATAATCAAACTTATTTTCGATTATTCAAATAAAGATAATACTTTCATATAAGTATATCTTTGGTTATTTAATACTCGTTTCAAGTATAAGTTTTAATACTTCTACTTCAATTATTTTTATAAAGATTATTCTTTATGGGAATATTATTTAAATAATAATATTCAGTCATTTTCTAAATATTCTGGGGACTGATTTACTTCATTAAATCAGCTTTACTCCAAACACTCTATAAAGTGTTTTCGAGTCTTCAAAATGATTTTTAAAAGTTAGAGCGGATCCCAAAACTCATTTTTATATTTAAGATCTTCCTTTTTTAAGGGGATTTAAATACTCGCTCAAAACATGAGGGATCCGGCTCTGTGGTGTATTTTATATTCGCAACACGGTTGCAGTTTTGGTAAATGAATTGATTACTTACCCAACGTTCGGGAAGTAAGTCCATCTATTGAGTCGGCATAAGCAACATGGGCTCAGTGGGCGTCCATGATAGTGTAAGTGGCTCAGTGGGAGTCCATCAAATGCATAAGTGGCTGAGTGGCAGTCCAGCATAAGGTCCTATTACGACCAGGGTGATGACCAGTGGGGAATTCGTCCATCTACTAGTAGAAAAGGTTACTTATGGGTATCTTCGCCTGATCAGCAAGATATCCGGTTTATGCCAAATTCTTTTCCCTTCCAAATTTATTGGATATTGCAATTCTGTTCATACTTTACATGACAGAGGTTTTCAGGAAATTATATAAAGAAGATGTATATGTGGATATATATATATCAGAACTTAATGAAGTATATCATGACTTCATTTCCTTTAATAAAATTTCAAAGATTTAATCTATTCAAATCTTGTCTTGTAGTCTCATCTATGTGATGAACTGTTGAAAACCCTTTATACTTTGAACAGTGGTAGTTCAAGTAGCTTTATAAATGATATAAGTATAGTGAAGTATTTGGTAACTTTATCCCTTGTTTTTACTTATATCTAGTAAGTAATTATCTTACACTTGATAAAAGATTCTAGTAAGTATCCATTTAGATACTTATATTATTGTTATCACTACATATTATCTTGCGAGCTGTCAGGCTCACTCTTGCTTTATTTCTTCATCACACAACAAAAGTTAGGAAAGATGGCCAGACTCCAGCAGACCCAGCGCAAGCGCGTGGGAAGCGTCCCGCGTCTTCCCGATGATGTTGTAGCTGCTATAGCTGCAGAGGTAGATCTATTGTAGATCAGACCATCTACTTTTGAGAATCAATTATGTATAATTATAACTTGTGGCAGATAATGGCAATTAACTGTAAATTTATCAAGTAATCGTTTTGGGTTGTAATAACTTTTAAATTGTGGATTCAAAGACTTGTACTTATTTCAATTTCATCTCTGAGACTATAACGGGTTGTGGTGTGTGTTAGTGTGGGGTCATAGCATAAGGTTATTATTATTAATTAAGTGAAGTGATATTGTGGAAAGAAAGACCGTGACGACCCGGATCCCCGACCCCGGATCTGGGGGTGTTACAGAAATGGTATCAGAGCTAAGCGTTATAAACCTCAGAGATGATGCGTCGATATAATAACAAACTCACAAAGATAATAAGAACTCTTGCCAAGTTCATGGTCGGACTACTTAAAGTAGTGCTGACAGTTAAAACCCTTACGGGAACCCTTATAAGTATCATGATAGTAACTTAGCTCGTTTAATGTGTAGGCGCCTGAGATAGAGGACCCTGAGATGTTCGAGCGTGAACATGATGATGCACTGCTAGATGTTGAGGATCAGGAGGAGCCTGAGATGGAGGAGGATGAGGAGGACCCCTCAGAGGAGTCAGAGACAGAGGTTATTGCTATTCCAGATGAGGAGGACCCGGATGAGGTCCCAGTAGCTGAGGAGCATGTTGGACCTATGGTAGTGTATGCTGGTACCCCCATTACCCACACTTCCGGTGGTCAGAGCCCCTACCCCTCCACCACTATCTTGGATTCCTGATGATGACAGCTCAGAGACCCATACTTCCGAGCCTAGGCAGACCGAGGAGGCACCCTCAGCGGCTCCGGATTCACCACCTCTTGACCCTGCCCACAGGCAGTCTTGGTTAGCTCATGGATATGTTCAGGATGTTCTGAGGACCCGAGTGGCTGTTGCCGAGGGCCGACTGGATGAGGCCAGGAGGGAGTTGGATGCAGAGAGGGCGGGTAGGCGTACCCGAGCTTATGAGACTAGGGCTTCTATACCCGATCCTTGAGGAGGGAGCTTACGGGGATAGAGCTCACATCCCGAGCGAGGCTCAGATCGCTCCAGGGGGACAGGCATGGTAGGATCTCCAGGCGGCAGGCCGACTATATCTTCCGTCGTGCGATGGAAAGGGTATGGGAGCTGACCCGCTCCGGTGTGTGATTCAGGATTGATGATGGAATAGTCTAGTTGTCTAGTTAGCCGAGGCCTTAGTAAGAGCCAATTTTCCGGGATAGTTGACTTGTATATAGCATCCCTTTTTCTGACTAGACAGATAGACTCTTGTGTATCACTTTTGGGACAGATGACTGTAGCACTGTTGTACTTTTGATCAGATCAAACTATGTATTTCTCGCATTATGTATATATTTGTTTCCTTTGGTTCAGTTCATTAGTGACGGGATCACTGTTTTTATCATTATTATTACTGCACTTCGTATTAGAACTTTCTTCAAATAATAGAATTGTGATATACGTTCTCCCCATTATAAGAGCTGTGCAGGGCACAATGTTGTATATGATTGTGACCTAACGTTGAATTTTCCCAATAATTTTTTTTTATTATCAGAATCATGCCGCCAAGAAAGATTGGAACTAGGGCGAACCCTGGATCTGAGGACCAGGGAAGCCATAACCAGGATGATAGGAACCAGGAACACAGTGAAGAGGAAGATGAGGATTATGTGGAACAGGATGACTCCCTGTATGAAGAGGAAGAGGAAACATATGATGTTGAGGGATTTGAGATAGAGGCTGAAGAAGGAGAAACCGAGGTTGAGCAACCAGTACCAAACCCAGGCATAGATCCCATGGGCCAGTTCATGCAACTCCTAAGGCAGAATTTGGAACGTCAACCCAACCCACCCCCTCAAGGAAATAACAATACTGTGGCAAACTCTTTCAGGGCTTTTAAGTCCCTTAAGCCCCCTGAGTTCCACGGATCAGCCGACCCAGTTGAGGCAAGGGCATGGTTAAAGGAAATGGAGAAATCTTTTGAGATTTTGAGTACCGATGAGGCACAGAAGACTGTATTTGCTACCTACCTTCCGAAAGGAGAAGCTAACTACTGGTGGGAGGCCAAGAAAAACATGGAGACAGATGCTATTATAACCTGGGAGAGATTTAGTCAGTTGTTTCTGGGAAAGTATTTCCGAGGTTTATGGAAAACCAGATGGAGCTCAAGTTCTTGGAGCTAAAGCAGAATAACTTGTCTGTAGCAGAGTACGAAGCGAAATTTACTGAGTTATCAAGGTTTGTGCCGGAGTTTGTGAGCACCGAGGAAAAGAAAGCTAGGAGGTTTCAGCAGGGACTGAAACCGTGGATTCAGAATAGGGTGGCAATCCTTGAGCTTACGGACTATGCCACTCTGGTGCAAAAGGCAACAATTGTAGAAGTCGGAAGTGAACAGATACAGAAGGAAAGGGAGAAGAAAGGAATAAAGAGGAAAAGTATGAGCATGGGTGGAGGTTCCGCAGGAAGAAGCTTCCCAACTAGATTTAATCGAGGAGCAGTGTCCTACCAGGAAGGAACACTGGGTTTAAGCGGCCAATGAGTGTGAGCGTGAGCCAGGGCGGCCAGAAGTCAAGAATGTCCTATTCCAACCAGTCTCGACCCCCATTGCCAGTCTGTAACATATGTGGAAGGAATCACACTGGGGAGTGTAAAGGAAAGCCAGTAACCTGTTTTAAGTGCGGTCGGGAAGGCCACTATTCAACTAAGTGCCCATCATCAACCCCTGCCGTCATTCCAACCACCACTTGTCATCAGTGCGGACGCCCAGGTCATTGGAAGAGGGAATGGCCCAATGAACAAACCAGTAGCTTCGGGAGCAAGCAGGGCTGCTTCTAATAAGCCACCTACTGCAAGGACTTTCAACATGACAGTCCAGGATGCTATGAAAGATTCAGATGTGATAGCAGGTACCCTTTCTCTAAATTCAGTCAGTGCAAATGTTTTATTTGATTCGGGAGCAACTAAATCTTTTATATCAAAGGACTTTGCGCGTAAGTTAAGACTTAAGGCTGAACCCTTGATAGAACCCTTACAAGTAGAAATAGCCAATCATGAAATTATTCCTGTTAACCAGATTCACCCCCGCCTGTGAGATAGGCATAGGGGGAGCAATCTTTTAGTGTTGATCTGATTCCTTTTAAATTAGGGGAGTTTGATATAATTTTGGGAATGGACTGGCTATCTAGCAATGACGCTCAGATAGACTGTAAAGGGAAAAAAGTTAAGCTAAATATCCCAGGGAAGAAGGAAGTTATATTTAGAGGAAAGAGGCAGACGCAGAAATTTTTGACTATGGCCCATGCCAGAAGGATGCTACGAAAAGGAAATGAGGCCTACCTAGCCTATGTGGTGGACACGCAGAAGGAGGTGCCCACTTACAAGATATTCCAGTAGTCCAACGAATTTGATGATGTATTCCCACAAGACCTTCCGGGATTACCACCCGATAGAGTGATTGAATTTGGCTATTGAGTTGGCCCCAGGGACGGCGCCAGTTGTCAAAAGCACCTTACCAGTTAGCCCCGTTAAAATGAAGGAATTAGCTATCCAATTGCAGGAACTCTTGGATAAGGGTATGATAAGACCCAGTGTGTCTCCATGGGGAGCACCAGTTTTATTTGTTAAGAAGAAAGATGGGAGCAATGAGGGCTGTGCATAGACTATCGAGAGTTGAACAAGCTAACCATAAAGAACAGGTACCCATTACCTAGAATAGACGATGTATTCGACCATGCTAAAGGATGCTGTTTATTTTTCCAAGATCGACCTGAGAACTGGATATCACCAACTGAAGATTAAACCCGAAGATATTCCCAAGACAGCGTTCCGTACTAGGTATGGTGCATTATGAGTTCTTGGTAATGTCCTTTGGATTAACCAAACGCCCAGCGCTTTCATGGATTTAATGAATAGAGTATTTAAGAAGTACTTGGACAAATGTGTGATAGTTTTTATCGATGATATTTTGATCTACTCAAGGACTGAGGCAGAACATGCAGAGCATTTGAGGATAGCTCTAGGAATACTCAGAGAGGAGCAGTTATATGCCAAATTCTCGAAGTGTGAATTCTGGCGGAATGAAGTACAGTTTTTAGGACATGTGATCAATAAAGAAGGAGTATTGGTCGACCCCTCCAAGATAGAGGCGGTCTCAAATTGGGAAAGGCCAACCACACCCACAGAGGTAAGGAGTTTCATAGGATTGGCCGGCTACTATCGTAGATTTGTACAGGACTTTGCGAAGATCGCAGCCCCTTTGACACGACTTACTCGTAAGACAGAGAAGTTTGAATGGACGGAGAAATGCGAGAACAGTTTTCAGGAATTAAAGAAAAGGTTGATAACGGCTCCGGTATTGGCATTGCCGGACGGAAAAGGAGATTTTGTGATATATAGTGACGCGTCGCACAAAGGATTAGGATGTGTGCTTATGCAGCACGGTAAAGTTATTGCGTATGCGTCGAGACAATGAAGGAATACGAGGTTAGATATCCTACTCATGACCTTGAGCTCGCGGCAATAGTATTTGCTTTAAAAATTTGGAGGCACTACTTGTATGGAGAGAAGTGCGAGATTTTCACAGACCATAAGAGCCTCAAGTACATATTTACGCAGAAAGAGCTCAACATGCGCCAGAGGAGATGGTTAGAACTAATCAAGGACTATGATTGTGAGATTCTCTATCATCCAGGGAAAGCCAATGTGGTGGCTGATGCCCTTAGTAGAAAGGAAAGACTCAGAATGATAACGACTTCGGAAGAATTGATAAGGGATTTTGAGAGAATGGAAATAGAAGTAAAGGTAACCGGAACCGGAACTGAAAAGCTTTTTGAGATCTCAATGCAGCCAGAGTTATTGGAAAAGATCAGATTGTGCCAGGAGAAAATAATGAATGAAGGCAGAGAGTCAATGACTGGAGAGGAGATCCATACTGAGAAAGATGATAAAGGGATAATGAGGTACTCCTACCGAATTTGGGTTCCGAATGTTCAAGAACTTAAAGATGAGATTTTGGATGAAAGCCATAGTTCAAGGTATTCCATTCACCCGGAAGTACCAAGATGTATAGGGATTTGAAGGAATATTACTGGTGGCCCAACATGAAGAGGGACGTAGCAGAATGGGTAAACAAGTGTTTGACTTGCCAAAGGTAAAGGCAGAGCACCAGAGACCCAGTGGACTTTTGCGACCCCTGGAGATTCCCGAATGGAAATGGGAACAGATAGCGATGGATTTTGTTGTAGGCTTGCCAAGGACGAAAGCCAATCACGACGCCATTTGGGTAATTATAGACCGACTGACAAAGTCAGCTCATTTCATTCCTATCAATGAGAGATACACAGTCGATAGACTGGTGGACATTTACCTTAAGGAAATAGTGACGCGACATGGAGTCCCAGCGTCCATTGTCTCAGACCGAGACCCCAGGTTCAACTCCAGATTTTGGAGGAGCTTTCAGGAATGTGCGGGGACCAAGTTAAATATGAGTACCGCGTACCATCCCCAGACGGATGGACAGAGTGAAAGGACCATCCAGACACTAGAGGATATGTTGAGAGTCTGTGCAATAGACCTTAAAGGAAGTTGGGATGATCACTTGCCGTTGATCGAGTTTTCTTATAACAATAGCTTTCATGCTAGCATCGGAATGCCGCCTTATGAGGCCCTGTACGGAAGAAGGTGTCGATCTCCCTTATACTGGGATGAAGTAGGAGAGCGGAAGATGCTCGGACCCGAAGTGGTCCAAAGGACCAAAGATATAGTGGATCTTATCAGAGGGCGACTTGTAGCAGCCCAAGACAGACAGAAGAAATATGCAGACCTAGCCCGAAAGGACAAGGAATATGAAGTAGGGGACTTAGTACTGCTAAAGTATCCCCTTGGAAGGGATTAATGAGGTTCGGAAAGAAAGGAAAAAAGACTGAAGATAACATTGAAAAGAGACGAAGAACCTACACCCTAAAACA
>NW_027421766.1:0-2946 GCF_009905375.1 Apium graveolens
TGGATATTTTCACATACTTTAATCCATATTTATTTTAATTTGAACCGAGCCATATTTCGCGGAATTGTAGTTGGCTGAAATGGAGTTTTCGGTGAAAACTCAAAGGGGTTAGTACACGGTTTTTTCTCCGATACTGAGTCGGGATGCATTATGGATATTTTCACATACTTTAATCCATATTGATATTTTAATTTGAACCGAGCCATATTCGGAATTCGGAGGAGAGAAACCGAGTAGATTTGGCTGAAATGGAGTTTTCGGTGAAAACTCAAAGGGGTTAGTACACGGTTTTTTCTCCGATACTGAGTCGGGTGCATTATGGATTTTCACATACTTTAATCCATATTGATATTTAATTGAACCGGAGCCATATTTCGCGGAATTCGGGCTCGAGAAACCGAGTAGATTTGGCGCTGAAATGGAGTTTTTCGGTGAAAACTCAAAGGGGTTAGTAACGGTGTTTCTCCGATACTGAGTCGGGTATGCATTATGGATATTTTCACATACTTTAATCCATATTGATATTTTAATTTGAACCGAGCCCTATTTCGCGGAATTCGTGAACGAGGGAAACCGAGTCGATAGATTTGGCTTGAAATGGAGTTTTCGGTTTGAAAACTCAAAGGGTTGCCGTTAGTTAGTACACGGTTTTTTCTCCGATACTGAGTCGGACGCATTATGGTATTTTCACCTAACTTAATCCATATATTGATATTTTAATTTGAACCGAGCCATATTTCACGGAATTCGTAAGACGAGGGAGGAAACCGAGTAGAGTAGATTGGCTGAAATGTAAGTTTTCGGTGAAAAACTCAAGGGTAGTTAGTACACAGTTTTTCTCCGATACTGATAGTCGGGTAGCATTATGGATATTGTTCACATACATTATCATATTGATATTTTAATTTGAACCGAGCCATATTTCACGGAATTCAGACGGAGAAACGAGTTAGATTTTGCTGAAATGGAGTTTTCGGTAATGACAAACTCAAAGGGGTTAGTACACTGTTTTTTCTCCGATACTGAGTCGGGATGCATTATGGATATTTTCACATACTTTAATCCATATTGATATTTTAATTTGAACCGAGCCATATTTCGCGGAATTCGGACGAGCAAACCGAGTAGATTTGGCTGAAATGGAGTTTTCGGTGAAAACTCAAAGGGGTTAGTACACGGTTTTTTTCTCCGATACTGAGTCGGGATGCATTATGGATATTTTCACATACTTTAATCCATATTGATATTTTAATTTGAACCGAGCCATTATTTCGCGGGACTTCGGACGAGAAACAAGTAGATTTGGCTTGAAAGGAGTTTGGGTGAAACTCAAAGGGGTTAGTACACGGTTTTTCTCCGATACTGAGTCGGGACTGCCATTATGGACTATTTTACATACTTTAATCCATATTGATATTTTAATTTGAACCGAGCCATATTTCGCGGAATTCGGACGAGAAACCGAGTAGATTGGCTGAATGGAGTTTCGGTTTGGAAAACTCAAAGGGGTTAGTACACGGTTTTTTCTCGATACCTGAATCGGGATGCATTATGGCTATTTTCACTATACTTTAATCCCTATTGCATATTTTAATTTGAAACCGCCCGAGCCATATTGCGCGGAATTCCGACGAGACACCGAAGTAGATTTGCTGAAATGGAGTTTTCGGTTTGACAAACTCAAAGGGGTAGTTAGTACACGGTTTTTTTTCTCGATACTGCCAGTCGGGATTACATTATGGATATTTTCCACATACTTTAATCCATATTGATATTTTAATTTGAATCGATGCCATATTTCGCGGAATTCGGACGGAGAAACCGAGTAGCAGTTTGGCTTGAAATGGCGTTTTCGGTGAAAACTCAAAGGGGTTAGTACACCGGTTTTTGCTCCGATCTTGAGTTCGGGAGCATTCTGGATATTTTCACATCTTTAATCCATATTTGGATTTTAATTTGAATCCGAGCCATGATTTCGCCTGATATTCGGACGAGACCTTGAGTAGATTTGGCTGAAATGGAGTTTTCGGTGAAAACTCAAAGGGGTTAGTACACGGTTTTTTCTCGGATACTGAGTCGGGACGTCCTTATGGCTATTTTCACATACTTTAATCCATATTGATATTTAATTTGAACGATCCAATTTCGCGGAATTCGGACGAGAAACTGAGTAGATTGGCTGAAATGAGTTTTCGGTGAAACTCAAAGGGGTTAGTACACGGTTTTTCTCCGATACTGAGTCGGGATGCATTATGGAATATTTTCACATAACTTTTATCCATATGATATTTTAATTGAACCAAGCCATATTTCCGTCCTGAATTCGGACGAGAAAACCGAGTAGATTGGCTGAATGAGGTTTTTCGGTTGAAAACTCAAGGGGTTGTACACGGTTTTTCTCCGATACTGAGTCGGATGCATTATGGATTTTCACTACTTTAATCCATATTGATATTTAATTTGAACCAAGCCATATTTCGCGGGAATTCGGACGAAACGAGTAGATTGGCTGAAATGGAGTTTTCGGTGAAAACCAAAGGGGTTGTACACGGTTTTTTCTCCGATACGAGTCGGGATGCATTATGGATATTTTCACATACTTTAATCCATATTGATATTTTAATTGAACCGAGCCATATTTCGGAATTCGGACGAGAACGAGTAGATTTGGCTGAAATGGAGTTTTCGGTTGAAACTCAAAGGGTTAGTACACGGTTTTTTCTCCGATACTGAGTCGGGATGAATGATTATGGATATTTTCACATACTTTAATCCATATTGATATTTTAATTTGAACCGCCTATTTCGCGCAATGCGAAGGGAGAAGAGTTAGATTTGGCGAAATGGAGTTTTCGTGAAAACTCAAAGGGTTAGTACCGGTTTTTTCTCCGATACTGAGTCGGGATGCATTATGGATATTTTCACATCTTTAATCCATATGGATAT
>NW_027421767.1:0-25589 GCF_009905375.1 Apium graveolens
TCCGCGAAATATGGCTCGGTCAAATTAAATATCAATATGGATTAAAGTATGTAAAATATCCATAATGCATCCCGACTCAGTATCGGAGAAAAACCGTGTACTAACTACACCCCTTTTGTTTTCACCGAAAACTCCATTTCAAGCCAAATCGACTCGTTTCTTCTCGTCCGAATTCCGCGAATATGGCTCGGTTCAAATTAAAATATCAATATGGATTAAAGTATGTGAAAATATCCATAATGCATCCCGACTCAGTATCGGAGAAAAAACCGTGTACTAACCCCTTTGAGTTTTCACCGAAAACTCCATTTCAGCCAAATCTACTCGGTTTCTCGTCCGAATTCCGCGAAATATGGCTCGGTTCAAATTAAAATATCAATATGGATTAAAGTATGTGAAAATATCCATAATGCATCCCGACTCAGTATCGGAGAAAAAACCGTGTACTAACCCCTTTGAGTTTTCACCGAAAACTCCATTCAGCAAATCTACTCGGTTTCTCGTCCGAATTCCGCGAAATATGGCTCGGTTCAAATTAAAATATCAATATGGATTAAAGTATGTGAAAATATCCATAATGCATCCCGACTCAGTATCGGAGAAAAAACCGTGTACTAACCCCTTTGAGTTTTCACCGAAAACTCCATTTCAGCCAAATCTACTCGGTTTCTCGTCCGAATTCCGCGAAATATGGCTCGGTTCAAATTAAAATATCAATATGGATTAAAGTATGTGAAAATATCCATAATGCATCCCGACTCAGTATCGGAGAAAAAACCGTGTACTAACCCCTTTGAGTTTTCACCGAAAACTCCATTTCAGCCAAATCTACTCGGTTTCTCGTCCGAATTCCGCGAAATATGGCTCGGTTCAAATTAAAATATCAATATGGATTAAAGTATGTGAAAATATCCATAATGCATCCCGACTCAGTATCGGAGAAAAAACCGTGTACTAACCCCTTTGAGTTTTCACCGAAAACTCCATTTCAGCCAAATCTACTCGGTTTCTCGTCCGAATTCCGCGAAATATGGCTCGGTTCAAATTAAAATATCAATATGGATTAAAGTATGTGAAAATATCCATAATGCATCCCGACTCAGTATCGGAGAAAAAACCGTGTACTAACCCCTTTGAGTTTTCACCGAAAACTCCATTTCAGCCAAATCTACTCGGTTTCTCGTCCGAATTCCGCGAAATATGGCTCGGTTCAAATTAAAATATCAATATGGATTAAAGTATGTGAAAATATCCATAATGCATCCCGACTCAGTATCGGAGAAAAAACCGTGTACTAACCCCTTTGAGTTTTCACCGAAAACTCCATTTCAGCCAAATCTACTCGGTTTCTCGTCCGAATTCCGCGAAATATGGCTCGGTTCAAATTAAAATATCAATATGGATTAAAGTATGTGAAAATATCCATAATGCATCCCGACTCAGTATCGGAGAAAAAACCGTGTACTAACCCCTTTGAGTTTTCACCGAAAACTCCATTTCAGCCAAATCTACTCGGTTTCTCGTCCGAATTCCGCGAAATATGGCTCGGTTCAAATTAAAATATCAATATGGATTAAAGTATGTGAAAATATCCATAATGCATCCCGACTCAGTATCGGAGAAAAAACCGTGTACTAACCCCTTTGAGTTTTCACCGAAAACTCCATTTCAGCCAAATCTACTCGGTTTCTCGTCCGAATTCCGCGAAATATGGCTCGGTTCAAATTAAAATATCAATATGGATTAAAGTATGTGAAAATATCCATAATGCATCCCGACTCAGTATCGGAGAAAAAACCGTGTACTAACCCCTTTGAGTTTTCACCGAAAACTCCATTTCAGCCAAATCTACTCGGTTTCTCGTCCGAATTCCGCGAAATATGGCTCGGTTCAAATTAAAATATCAATATGGATTAAAGTATGTGAAAATATCCATAATGCATCCCGACTCAGTATCGGAGAAAAAACCGTGTACTAACCCCTTTGAGTTTTCACCGAAAACTCCATTTCAGCCAAATCTACTCGGTTTCTCGTCCGAATTCCGCGAAATATGGCTCGGTTCAAATTAAAATATCAATATGGATTAAAGTATGTGAAAATATCCATAATGCATCCCGACTCAGTATCGGAGAAAAAACCGTGTACTAACCCCTTTGAGTTTTCACCGAAAACTCCATTTCAGCCAAATCTACTCGGTTTCTCGTCCGAATTCCGCGAAATATGGCTCGGTTCAAATTAAAATATCAATATGGATTAAAGTATGTGAAAATATCCATAATGCATCCCGACTCAGTATCGGAGAAAAAACCGTGTACTAACCCCTTTGAGTTTTCACCGAAAACTCCATTTCAGCCAAATCTACTCGGTTTCTCGTCCGAATTCCGCGAAATATGGCTCGGTTCAAATTAAAATATCAATATGGATTAAAGTATGTGAAAATATCCATAATGCATCCCGACTCAGTATCGGAGAAAAAACCGTGTACTAACCCCTTTGAGTTTTCACCGAAAACTCCATTTCAGCCAAATCTACTCGGTTTCTCGTCCGAATTCCGCGAAATATGGCTCGGTTCAAATTAAAATATCAATATGGATTAAAGTATGTGAAAATATCCATAATGCATCCCGACTCAGTATCGGAGAAAAAACCGTGTACTAACCCCTTTGAGTTTTCACCGAAAACTCCATTTCAGCCAAATCTACTCGGTTTCTCGTCCGAATTCCGCGAAATATGGCTCGGTTCAAATTAAAATATCAATATGGATTAAAGTATGTGAAAATATCCATAATGCATCCCGACTCAGTATCGGAGAAAAAACCGTGTACTAACCCCTTTGAGTTTTCACCGAAAACTCCATTTCAGCCAAATCTACTCGGTTTCTCGTCCGAATTCCGCGAAATATGGCTCGGTTCAAATTAAAATATCAATATGGATTAAAGTATGTGAAAATATCCATAATGCATCCCGACTCAGTATCGGAGAAAAAACCGTGTACTAACCCCTTTGAGTTTTCACCGAAAACTCCATTTCAGCCAAATCTACTCGGTTTCTCGTCCGAATTCCGCGAAATATGGCTCGGTTCAAATTAAAATATCAATATGGATTAAAGTATGTGAAAATATCCATAATGCATCCCGACTCAGTATCGGAGAAAAAACCGTGTACTAACCCCTTTGAGTTTTCACCGAAAACTCCATTTCAGCCAAATCTACTCGGTTTCTCGTCCGAATTCCGCGAAATATGGCTCGGTTCAAATTAAAATATCAATATGGATTAAAGTATGTGAAAATATCCATAATGCATCCCGACTCAGTATCGGAGAAAAAACCGTGTACTAACCCCTTTGAGTTTTCACCGAAAACTCCATTTCAGCCAAATCTACTCGGTTTCTCGTCCGAATTCCGCGAAATATGGCTCGGTTCAAATTAAAATATCAATATGGATTAAAGTATGTGAAAATATCCATAATGCATCCCGACTCAGTATCGGAGAAAAAACCGTGTACTAACCCCTTTGAGTTTTCACCGAAAACTCCATTTCAGCCAAATCTACTCGGTTTCTCGTCCGAATTCCGCGAAATATGGCTCGGTTCAAATTAAAATATCAATATGGATTAAAGTATGTGAAAATATCCATAATGCATCCCGACTCAGTATCGGAGAAAAAACCGTGTACTAACCCCTTTGAGTTTTCACCGAAAACTCCATTTCAGCCAAATCTACTCGGTTTCTCGTCCGAATTCCGCGAAATATGGCTCGGTTCAAATTAAAATATCAATATGGATTAAAGTATGTGAAAATATCCATAATGCATCCCGACTCAGTATCGGAGAAAAAACCGTGTACTAACCCCTTTGAGTTTTCACCGAAAACTCCATTTCAGCCAAATCTACTCGGTTTCTCGTCCGAATTCCGCGAAATATGGCTCGGTTCAAATTAAAATATCAATATGGATTAAAGTATGTGAAAATATCCATAATGCATCCCGACTCAGTATCGGAGAAAAAACCGTGTACTAACCCCTTTGAGTTTTCACCGAAAACTCCATTTCAGCCAAATCTACTCGGTTTCTCGTCCGAATTCCGCGAAATATGGCTCGGTTCAAATTAAAATATCAATATGGATTAAAGTATGTGAAAATATCCATAATGCATCCCGACTCAGTATCGGAGAAAAAACCGTGTACTAACCCCTTTGAGTTTTCACCGAAAACTCCATTTCAGCCAAATCTACTCGGTTTCTCGTCCGAATTCCGCGAAATATGGCTCGGTTCAAATTAAAATATCAATATGGATTAAAGTATGTGAAAATATCCATAATGCATCCCGACTCAGTATCGGAGAAAAAACCGTGTACTAACCCCTTTGAGTTTTCACCGAAAACTCCATTTCAGCCAAATCTACTCGGTTTCTCGTCCGAATTCCGCGAAATATGGCTCGGTTCAAATTAAAATATCAATATGGATTAAAGTATGTGAAAATATCCATAATGCATCCCGACTCAGTATCGGAGAAAAAACCGTGTACTAACCCCTTTGAGTTTTCACCGAAAACTCCATTTCAGCCAAATCTACTCGGTTTCTCGTCCGAATTCCGCGAAATATGGCTCGGTTCAAATTAAAATATCAATATGGATTAAAGTATGTGAAAATATCCATAATGCATCCCGACTCAGTATCGGAGAAAAAACCGTGTACTAACCCCTTTGAGTTTTCACCGAAAACTCCATTTCAGCCAAATCTACTCGGTTTCTCGTCCGAATTCCGCGAAATATGGCTCGGTTCAAATTAAAATATCAATATGGATTAAAGTATGTGAAAATATCCATAATGCATCCCGACTCAGTATCGGAGAAAAAACCGTGTACTAACCCCTTTGAGTTTTCACCGAAAACTCCATTTCAGCCAAATCTACTCGGTTTCTCGTCCGAATTCCGCGAAATATGGCTCGGTTCAAATTAAAATATCAATATGGATTAAAGTATGTGAAAATATCCATAATGCATCCCGACTCAGTATCGGAGAAAAAACCGTGTACTAACCCCTTTGAGTTTTCACCGAAAACTCCATTTCAGCCAAATCTACTCGGTTTCTCGTCCGAATTCCGCGAAATATGGCTCGGTTCAAATTAAAATATCAATATGGATTAAAGTATGTGAAAATATCCATAATGCATCCCGACTCAGTATCGGAGAAAAAACCGTGTACTAACCCCTTTGAGTTTTCACCGAAAACTCCATTTCAGCCAAATCTACTCGGTTTCTCGTCCGAATTCCGCGAAATATGGCTCGGTTCAAATTAAAATATCAATATGGATTAAAGTATGTGAAAATATCCATAATGCATCCCGACTCAGTATCGGAGAAAAAACCGTGTACTAACCCCTTTGAGTTTTCACCGAAAACTCCATTTCAGCCAAATCTACTCGGTTTCTCGTCCGAATTCCGCGAAATATGGCTCGGTTCAAATTAAAATATCAATATGGATTAAAGTATGTGAAAATATCCATAATGCATCCCGACTCAGTATCGGAGAAAAAACCGTGTACTAACCCCTTTGAGTTTTCACCGAAAACTCCATTTCAGCCAAATCTACTCGGTTTCTCGTCCGAATTCCGCGAAATATGGCTCGGTTCAAATTAAAATATCAATATGGATTAAAGTATGTGAAAATATCCATAATGCATCCCGACTCAGTATCGGAGAAAAAACCGTGTACTAACCCCTTTGAGTTTTCACCGAAAACTCCATTTCAGCCAAATCTACTCGGTTTCTCGTCCGAATTCCGCGAAATATGGCTCGGTTCAAATTAAAATATCAATATGGATTAAAGTATGTGAAAATATCCATAATGCATCCCGACTCAGTATCGGAGAAAAAACCGTGTACTAACCCCTTTGAGTTTTCACCGAAAACTCCATTTCAGCCAAATCTACTCGGTTTCTCGTCCGAATTCCGCGAAATATGGCTCGGTTCAAATTAAAATATCAATATGGATTAAAGTATGTGAAAATATCCATAATGCATCCCGACTCAGTATCGGAGAAAAAACCGTGTACTAACCCCTTTGAGTTTTCACCGAAAACTCCATTTCAGCCAAATCTACTCGGTTTCTCGTCCGAATTCCGCGAAATATGGCTCGGTTCAAATTAAAATATCAATATGGATTAAAGTATGTGAAAATATCCATAATGCATCCCGACTCAGTATCGGAGAAAAAACCGTGTACTAACCCCTTTGAGTTTTCACCGAAAACTCCATTTCAGCCAAATCTACTCGGTTTCTCGTCCGAATTCCGCGAAATATGGCTCGGTTCAAATTAAAATATCAATATGGATTAAAGTATGTGAAAATATCCATAATGCATCCCGACTCAGTATCGGAGAAAAAACCGTGTACTAACCCCTTTGAGTTTTCACCGAAAACTCCATTTCAGCCAAATCTACTCGGTTTCTCGTCCGAATTCCGCGAAATATGGCTCGGTTCAAATTAAAATATCAATATGGATTAAAGTATGTGAAAATATCCATAATGCATCCCGACTCAGTATCGGAGAAAAAACCGTGTACTAACCCCTTTGAGTTTTCACCGAAAACTCCATTTCAGCCAAATCTACTCGGTTTCTCGTCCGAATTCCGCGAAATATGGCTCGGTTCAAATTAAAATATCAATATGGATTAAAGTATGTGAAAATATCCATAATGCATCCCGACTCAGTATCGGAGAAAAAACCGTGTACTAACCCCTTTGAGTTTTCACCGAAAACTCCATTTCAGCCAAATCTACTCGGTTTCTCGTCCGAATTCCGCGAAATATGGCTCGGTTCAAATTAAAATATCAATATGGATTAAAGTATGTGAAAATATCCATAATGCATCCCGACTCAGTATCGGAGAAAAAACCGTGTACTAACCCCTTTGAGTTTTCACCGAAAACTCCATTTCAGCCAAATCTACTCGGTTTCTCGTCCGAATTCCGCGAAATATGGCTCGGTTCAAATTAAAATATCAATATGGATTAAAGTATGTGAAAATATCCATAATGCATCCCGACTCAGTATCGGAGAAAAAACCGTGTACTAACCCCTTTGAGTTTTCACCGAAAACTCCATTTCAGCCAAATCTACTCGGTTTCTCGTCCGAATTCCGCGAAATATGGCTCGGTTCAAATTAAAATATCAATATGGATTAAAGTATGTGAAAATATCCATAATGCATCCCGACTCAGTATCGGAGAAAAAACCGTGTACTAACCCCTTTGAGTTTTCACCGAAAACTCCATTTCAGCCAAATCTACTCGGTTTCTCGTCCGAATTCCGCGAAATATGGCTCGGTTCAAATTAAAATATCAATATGGATTAAAGTATGTGAAAATATCCATAATGCATCCCGACTCAGTATCGGAGAAAAAACCGTGTACTAACCCCTTTGAGTTTTCACCGAAAACTCCATTTCAGCCAAATCTACTCGGTTTCTCGTCCGAATTCCGCGAAATATGGCTCGGTTCAAATTAAAATATCAATATGGATTAAAGTATGTGAAAATATCCATAATGCATCCCGACTCAGTATCGGAGAAAAAACCGTGTACTAACCCCTTTGAGTTTTCACCGAAAACTCCATTTCAGCCAAATCTACTCGGTTTCTCGTCCGAATTCCGCGAAATATGGCTCGGTTCAAATTAAAATATCAATATGGATTAAAGTATGTGAAAATATCCATAATGCATCCCGACTCAGTATCGGAGAAAAAACCGTGTACTAACCCCTTTGAGTTTTCACCGAAAACTCCATTTCAGCCAAATCTACTCGGTTTCTCGTCCGAATTCCGCGAAATATGGCTCGGTTCAAATTAAAATATCAATATGGATTAAAGTATGTGAAAATATCCATAATGCATCCCGACTCAGTATCGGAGAAAAAACCGTGTACTAACCCCTTTGAGTTTTCACCGAAAACTCCATTTCAGCCAAATCTACTCGGTTTCTCGTCCGAATTCCGCGAAATATGGCTCGGTTCAAATTAAAATATCAATATGGATTAAAGTATGTGAAAATATCCATAATGCATCCCGACTCAGTATCGGAGAAAAAACCGTGTACTAACCCCTTTGAGTTTTCACCGAAAACTCCATTTCAGCCAAATCTACTCGGTTTCTCGTCCGAATTCCGCGAAATATGGCTCGGTTCAAATTAAAATATCAATATGGATTAAAGTATGTGAAAATATCCATAATGCATCCCGACTCAGTATCGGAGAAAAAACCGTGTACTAACCCCTTTGAGTTTTCACCGAAAACTCCATTTCAGCCAAATCTACTCGGTTTCTCGTCCGAATTCCGCGAAATATGGCTCGGTTCAAATTAAAATATCAATATGGATTAAAGTATGTGAAAATATCCATAATGCATCCCGACTCAGTATCGGAGAAAAAACCGTGTACTAACCCCTTTGAGTTTTCACCGAAAACTCCATTTCAGCCAAATCTACTCGGTTTCTCGTCCGAATTCCGCGAAATATGGCTCGGTTCAAATTAAAATATCAATATGGATTAAAGTATGTGAAAATATCCATAATGCATCCCGACTCAGTATCGGAGAAAAAACCGTGTACTAACCCCTTTGAGTTTTCACCGAAAACTCCATTTCAGCCAAATCTACTCGGTTTCTCGTCCGAATTCCGCGAAATATGGCTCGGTTCAAATTAAAATATCAATATGGATTAAAGTATGTGAAAATATCCATAATGCATCCCGACTCAGTATCGGAGAAAAAACCGTGTACTAACCCCTTTGAGTTTTCACCGAAAACTCCATTTCAGCCAAATCTACTCGGTTTCTCGTCCGAATTCCGCGAAATATGGCTCGGTTCAAATTAAAATATCAATATGGATTAAAGTATGTGAAAATATCCATAATGCATCCCGACTCAGTATCGGAGAAAAAACCGTGTACTAACCCCTTTGAGTTTTCACCGAAAACTCCATTTCAGCCAAATCTACTCGGTTTCTCGTCCGAATTCCGCGAAATATGGCTCGGTTCAAATTAAAATATCAATATGGATTAAAGTATGTGAAAATATCCATAATGCATCCCGACTCAGTATCGGAGAAAAAACCGTGTACTAACCCCTTTGAGTTTTCACCGAAAACTCCATTTCAGCCAAATCTACTCGGTTTCTCGTCCGAATTCCGCGAAATATGGCTCGGTTCAAATTAAAATATCAATATGGATTAAAGTATGTGAAAATATCCATAATGCATCCCGACTCAGTATCGGAGAAAAAACCGTGTACTAACCCCTTTGAGTTTTCACCGAAAACTCCATTTCAGCCAAATCTACTCGGTTTCTCGTCCGAATTCCGCGAAATATGGCTCGGTTCAAATTAAAATATCAATATGGATTAAAGTATGTGAAAATATCCATAATGCATCCCGACTCAGTATCGGAGAAAAAACCGTGTACTAACCCCTTTGAGTTTTCACCGAAAACTCCATTTCAGCCAAATCTACTCGGTTTCTCGTCCGAATTCCGCGAAATATGGCTCGGTTCAAATTAAAATATCAATATGGATTAAAGTATGTGAAAATATCCATAATGCATCCCGACTCAGTATCGGAGAAAAAACCGTGTACTAACCCCTTTGAGTTTTCACCGAAAACTCCATTTCAGCCAAATCTACTCGGTTTCTCGTCCGAATTCCGCGAAATATGGCTCGGTTCAAATTAAAATATCAATATGGATTAAAGTATGTGAAAATATCCATAATGCATCCCGACTCAGTATCGGAGAAAAAACCGTGTACTAACCCCTTTGAGTTTTCACCGAAAACTCCATTTCAGCCAAATCTACTCGGTTTCTCGTCCGAATTCCGCGAAATATGGCTCGGTTCAAATTAAAATATCAATATGGATTAAAGTATGTGAAAATATCCATAATGCATCCCGACTCAGTATCGGAGAAAAAACCGTGTACTAACCCCTTTGAGTTTTCACCGAAAACTCCATTTCAGCCAAATCTACTCGGTTTCTCGTCCGAATTCCGCGAAATATGGCTCGGTTCAAATTAAAATATCAATATGGATTAAAGTATGTGAAAATATCCATAATGCATCCCGACTCAGTATCGGAGAAAAAACCGTGTACTAACCCCTTTGAGTTTTCACCGAAAACTCCATTTCAGCCAAATCTACTCGGTTTCTCGTCCGAATTCCGCGAAATATGGCTCGGTTCAAATTAAAATATCAATATGGATTAAAGTATGTGAAAATATCCATAATGCATCCCGACTCAGTATCGGAGAAAAAACCGTGTACTAACCCCTTTGAGTTTTCACCGAAAACTCCATTTCAGCCAAATCTACTCGGTTTCTCGTCCGAATTCCGCGAAATATGGCTCGGTTCAAATTAAAATATCAATATGGATTAAAGTATGTGAAAATATCCATAATGCATCCCGACTCAGTATCGGAGAAAAAACCGTGTACTAACCCCTTTGAGTTTTCACCGAAAACTCCATTTCAGCCAAATCTACTCGGTTTCTCGTCCGAATTCCGCGAAATATGGCTCGGTTCAAATTAAAATATCAATATGGATTAAAGTATGTGAAAATATCCATAATGCATCCCGACTCAGTATCGGAGAAAAAACCGTGTACTAACCCCTTTGAGTTTTCACCGAAAACTCCATTTCAGCCAAATCTACTCGGTTTCTCGTCCGAATTCCGCGAAATATGGCTCGGTTCAAATTAAAATATCAATATGGATTAAAGTATGTGAAAATATCCATAATGCATCCCGACTCAGTATCGGAGAAAAAACCGTGTACTAACCCCTTTGAGTTTTCACCGAAAACTCCATTTCAGCCAAATCTACTCGGTTTCTCGTCCGAATTCCGCGAAATATGGCTCGGTTCAAATTAAAATATCAATATGGATTAAAGTATGTGAAAATATCCATAATGCATCCCGACTCAGTATCGGAGAAAAAAACCGTGTACTAACCCCTTTGAGTTTTCACCGAAAACTCCATTTCAGCCAAATCTACTCGGTTTCTCGTCCGAATTCCGCGAAATATGGCTCGGTTCAAATTAAAATATCAATATGGATTAAAGTATGTGAAAATATCCATAATGCATCCCGACTCAGTATCGGAGAAAAAACCGTGTACTAACCCCTTTGAGTTTTCACCGAAAACTCCATTTCAGCCAAATCTACTCGGTTTCTCGTCCGAATTCCGCGAAATATGGCTCGGTTCAAATTAAAATATCAATATGGATTAAAGTATGTGAAAATATCCATAATGCATCCCGACTCAGTATCGGAGAAAAAACCGTGTACTAACCCCTTTGAGTTTTCACCGAAAACTCCATTTCAGCCAAATCTACTCGGTTTCTCGTCCGAATTCCGCGAAATATGGCTCGGTTCAAATTAAAATATCAATATGGATTAAAGTATGTGAAAATATCCATAATGCATCCCGACTCAGTATCGGAGAAAAAACCGTGTACTAACCCCTTTGAGTTTTCACCGAAAACTCCATTTCAGCCAAATCTACTCGGTTTCTCGTCCGAATTCCGCGAAATATGGCTCGGTTCAAATTAAAATATCAATATGGATTAAAGTATGTGAAAATATCCATAATGCATCCCGACTCAGTATCGGAGAAAAAACCGTGTACTAACCCCTTTGAGTTTTCACCGAAAACTCCATTTCAGCCAAATCTACTCGGTTTCTCGTCCGAATTCCGCGAAATATGGCTCGGTTCAAATTAAAATATCAATATGGATTAAAGTATGTGAAAATATCCATAATGCATCCCGACTCAGTATCGGAGAAAAAACCGTGTACTAACCCCTTTGAGTTTTCACCGAAAACTCCATTTCAGCCAAATCTACTCGGTTTCTCGTCCGAATTCCGCGAAATATGGCTCGGTTCAAATTAAAATATCAATATGGATTAAAGTATGTGAAAATATCCATAATGCATCCCGACTCAGTATCGGAGAAAAAACCGTGTACTAACCCCTTTGAGTTTTCACCGAAAACTCCATTTCAGCCAAATCTACTCGTTTCTCGTCCGAATTCCGCGAAATATGGCTCGGTTCAAATTAAAATATCAATATGGATTAAAGTATGTGAAAATATCCATAATGCATCCCGACTCAGTATCGGAGAAAAAACCGTGTACTAACCCCTTTGAGTTTTCACCGAAAACTCCATTTCAGCCAAATCTACTCGGTTTCTCGTCCGAATTCCGCGAAATATGGCTCGGTTCAAATTAAAATATCAATATGGATTAAAGTATGTGAAAATATCCATAATGCATCCCGACTCAGTATCGGAGAAAAAACCGTGTACTAACCCCTTTGAGTTTTCACCGAAAACTCCATTTCAGCCAAATCTACTCGGTTTCTCGTCCGAATTCCGCGAAATATGGCTCGGTTCAAATTAAAATATCAATATGGATTAAAGTATGTGAAAATATCCATAATGCATCCCGACTCAGTATCGGAGAAAAAACCGTGTACTAACCCCTTTGAGTTTTCACCGAAAACTCCATTTCAGCCAAATCTACTCGGTTTCTCGTCCGAATTCCGCGAAATATGGCTCGGTTCAAATTAAAATATCAATATGGATTAAAGTATGTGAAAATATCCATAATGCATCCCGACTCAGTATCGGAGAAAAAACCGTGTACTAACCCCTTTGAGTTTTCACCGAAAACTCCATTTCAGCCAAATCTACTCGGTTTCTCGTCCGAATTCCGCGAAATATGGCTCGGTTCAAATTAAAATATCAATATGGATTAAAGTATGTGAAAATATCCATAATGCATCCCGACTCAGTATCGGAGAAAAAACCGTGTACTAACCCCTTTGAGTTTTCACCGAAAACTCCATTTCAGCCAAATCTACTCGGTTTCTCGTCCGAATTCCGCGAAATATGGCTCGGTTCAAATTAAAATATCAATATGGATTAAAGTATGTGAAAATATCCATAATGCATCCCGACTCAGTATCGGAGAAAAAACCGTGTACTAACCCCTTTGAGTTTTCACCGAAAACTCCATTTCAGCCAAATCTACTCGGTTTCTCGTCCGAATTCCGCGAAATATGGCTCGGTTCAAATTAAAATATCAATATGGATTAAAGTATGTGAAAATATCCATAATGCATCCCGACTCAGTATCGGAGAAAAAACCGTGTACTAACCCCTTTGAGTTTTCACCGAAAACTCCATTTCAGCCAAATCTACTCGGTTTCTCGTCCGAATTCCGCGAAATATGGCTCGGTTCAAATTAAAATATCAATATGGATTAAAGTATGTGAAAATATCCATAATGCATCCCGACTCAGTATCGGAGAAAAAACCGTGTACTAACCCCTTTGAGTTTTCACCGAAAACTCCATTTCAGCCAAATCTACTCGGTTTCTCGTCCGAATTCCGCGAAATATGGCTCGGTTCAAATTAAAATATCAATATGGATTAAAGTATGTGAAAATATCCATAATGCATCCCGACTCAGTATCGGAGAAAAAACCGTGTACTAACCCCTTTGAGTTTTCACCGAAAACTCCATTTCAGCCAAATCTACTCGGTTTCTCGTCCGAATTCCGCGAAATATGGCTCGGTTCAAATTAAAATATCAATATGGATTAAAGTATGTGAAAATATCCATAATGCATCCCGACTCAGTATCGGAGAAAAAACCGTGTACTAACCCCTTTGAGTTTTCACCGAAAACTCCATTTCAGCCAAATCTACTCGGTTTCTCGTCCGAATTCCGCGAAATATGGCTCGGTTCAAATTAAAATATCAATATGGATTAAAGTATGTGAAAATATCCATAATGCATCCCGACTCAGTATCGGAGAAAAAACCGTGTACTAACCCCTTTGAGTTTTCACCGAAAACTCCATTTCAGCCAAATCTACTCGGTTTCTCGTCCGAATTCCGCGAAATATGGCTCGGTTCAAATTAAAATATCAATATGGATTAAAGTATGTGAAAATATCCATAATGCATCCCGACTCAGTATCGGAGAAAAAACCGTGTACTAACCCCTTTGAGTTTTCACCGAAAACTCCATTTCAGCCAAATCTACTCGGTTTCTCGTCCGAATTCCGCGAAATATGGCTCGGTTCAAATTAAAATATCAATATGGATTAAAGTATGTGAAAATATCCATAATGCATCCCGACTCAGTATCGGAGAAAAAACCGTGTACTAACCCCTTTGAGTTTTCACCGAAAACTCCATTTCAGCCAAATCTACTCGGTTTCTCGTCCGAATTCCGCGAAATATGGCTCGGTTCAAATTAAAATATCAATATGGATTAAAGTATGTGAAAATATCCATAATGCATCCCGACTCAGTATCGGAGAAAAAACCGTGTACTAACCCCTTTGAGTTTTCACCGAAAACTCCATTTCAGCCAAATCTACTCGGTTTCTCGTCCGAATTCCGCGAAATATGGCTCGGTTCAAATTAAAATATCAATATGGATTAAAGTATGTGAAAATATCCATAATGCATCCCGACTCAGTATCGGAGAAAAAACCGTGTACTAACCCCTTTGAGTTTTCACCGAAAACTCCATTTCAGCCAAATCTACTCGGTTTCTCGTCCGAATTCCGCGAAATATGGCTCGGTTCAAATTAAAATATCAATATGGATTAAAGTATGTGAAAATATCCATAATGCATCCCGACTCAGTATCGGAGAAAAAACCGTGTACTAACCCCTTTGAGTTTTCACCGAAAACTCCATTTCAGCCAAATCTACTCGGTTTCTCGTCCGAATTCCGCGAAATATGGCTCGGTTCAAATTAAAATATCAATATGGATTAAAGTATGTGAAAATATCCATAATGCATCCCGACTCAGTATCGGAGAAAAAACCGTGTACTAACCCCTTTGAGTTTTCACCGAAAACTCCATTTCAGCCAAATCTACTCGGTTTCTCGTCCGAATTCCGCGAAATATGGCTCGGTTCAAATTAAAATATCAATATGGATTAAAGTATGTGAAAATATCCATAATGCATCCCGACTCAGTATCGGAGAAAAAACCGTGTACTAACCCCTTTGAGTTTTCACCGAAAACTCCATTTCAGCCAAATCTACTCGGTTTCTCGTCCGAATTCCGCGAAATATGGCTCGGTTCAAATTAAAATATCAATATGGATTAAAGTATGTGAAAATATCCATAATGCATCCCGACTCAGTATCGGAGAAAAAACCGTGTACTAACCCCTTTGAGTTTTCACCGAAAACTCCATTTCAGCCAAATCTACTCGGTTTCTCGTCCGAATTCCGCGAAATATGGCTCGGTTCAAATTAAAATATCAATATGGATTAAAGTATGTGAAAATATCCATAATGCATCCCGACTCAGTATCGGAGAAAAAACCGTGTACTAACCCCTTTGAGTTTTCACCGAAAACTCCATTTCAGCCAAATCTACTCGGTTTCTCGTCCGAATTCCGCGAAATATGGCTCGGTTCAAATTAAAATATCAATATGGATTAAAGTATGTGAAAATATCCATAATGCATCCCGACTCAGTATCGGAGAAAAAACCGTGTACTAACCCCTTTGAGTTTTCACCGAAAACTCCATTTCAGCCAAATCTACTCGGTTTCTCGTCCGAATTCCGCGAAATATGGCTCGGTTCAAATTAAAATATCAATATGGATTAAAGTATGTGAAAATATCCATAATGCATCCCGACTCAGTATCGGAGAAAAAACCGTGTACTAACCCCTTTGAGTTTTCACCGAAAACTCCATTTCAGCCAAATCTACTCGGTTTCTCGTCCGAATTCCGCGAAATATGGCTCGGTTCAAATTAAAATATCAATATGGATTAAAGTATGTGAAAATATCCATAATGCATCCCGACTCAGTATCGGAGAAAAAACCGTGTACTAACCCCTTTGAGTTTTCACCGAAAACTCCATTTCAGCCAAATCTACTCGGTTTCTCGTCCGAATTCCGCGAAATATGGCTCGGTTCAAATTAAAATATCAATATGGATTAAAGTATGTGAAAATATCCATAATGCATCCCGACTCAGTATCGGAGAAAAAACCGTGTACTAACCCCTTTGAGTTTTCACCGAAAACTCCATTTCAGCCAAATCTACTCGGTTTCTCGTCCGAATTCCGCGAAATATGGCTCGGTTCAAATTAAAATATCAATATGGATTAAAGTATGTGAAAATATCCATAATGCATCCCGACTCAGTATCGGAGAAAAAACCGTGTACTAACCCCTTTGAGTTTTCACCGAAAACTCCATTTCAGCCAAATCTACTCGGTTTCTCGTCCGAATTCCGCGAAATATGGCTCGGTTCAAATTAAAATATCAATATGGATTAAAGTATGTGAAAATATCCATAATGCATCCCGACTCAGTATCGGAGAAAAAACCGTGTACTAACCCCTTTGAGTTTTCACCGAAAACTCCATTTCAGCCAAATCTACTCGGTTTCTCGTCCGAATTCCGCGAAATATGGCTCGGTTCAAATTAAAATATCAATATGGATTAAAGTATGTGAAAATATCCATAATGCATCCCGACTCAGTATCGGAGAAAAAACCGTGTACTAACCCCTTTGAGTTTTCACCGAAAACTCCATTTCAGCCAAATCTACTCGGTTTCTCGTCCGAATTCCGCGAAATATGGCTCGGTTCAAATTAAAATATCAATATGGATTAAAGTATGTGAAAATATCCATAATGCATCCCGACTCAGTATCGGAGAAAAAACCGTGTACTAACCCCTTTGAGTTTTCACCGAAAACTCCATTTCAGCCAAATCTACTCGGTTTCTCGTCCGAATTCCGCGAAATATGGCTCGGTTCAAATTAAAATATCAATATGGATTAAAGTATGTGAAAATATCCATAATGCATCCCGACTCAGTATCGGAGAAAAAACCGTGTACTAACCCCTTTGAGTTTTCACCGAAAACTCCATTTCAGCCAAATCTACTCGGTTTCTCGTCCGAATTCCGCGAAATATGGCTCGGTTCAAATTAAAATATCAATATGGATTAAAGTATGTGAAAATATCCATAATGCATCCCGACTCAGTATCGGAGAAAAAACCGTGTACTAACCCCTTTGAGTTTTCACCGAAAACTCCATTTCAGCCAAATCTACTCGGTTTCTCGTCCGAATTCCGCGAAATATGGCTCGGTTCAAATTAAAATATCAATATGGATTAAAGTATGTGAAAATATCCATAATGCATCCCGACTCAGTATCGGAGAAAAAACCGTGTACTAACCCCTTTGAGTTTTCACCGAAAACTCCATTTCAGCCAAATCTACTCGGTTTCTCGTCCGAATTCCGCGAAATATGGCTCGGTTCAAATTAAAATATCAATATGGATTAAAGTATGTGAAAATATCCATAATGCATCCCGACTCAGTATCGGAGAAAAAACCGTGTACTAACCCCTTTGAGTTTTCACCGAAAACTCCATTTCAGCCAAATCTACTCGGTTTCTCGTCCGAATTCCGCGAAATATGGCTCGGTTCAAATTAAAATATCAATATGGATTAAAGTATGTGAAAATATCCATAATGCATCCCGACTCAGTATCGGAGAAAAAACCGTGTACTAACCCCTTTGAGTTTTCACCGAAAACTCCATTTCAGCCAAATCTACTCGGTTTCTCGTCCGAATTCCGCGAAATATGGCTCGGTTCAAATTAAAATATCAATATGGATTAAAGTATGTGAAAATATCCATAATGCATCCCGACTCAGTATCGGAGAAAAAACCGTGTACTAACCCCTTTGAGTTTTCACCGAAAACTCCATTTCAGCCAAATCTACTCGGTTTCTCGTCCGAATTCCGCGAAATATGGCTCGGTTCAAATTAAAATATCAATATGGATTAAAGTATGTGAAAATATCCATAATGCATCCCGACTCAGTATCGGAGAAAAAACCGTGTACTAACCCCTTTGAGTTTTCACCGAAAACTCCATTTCAGCCAAATCTACTCGGTTTCTCGTCCGAATTCCGCGAAATATGGCTCGGTTCAAATTAAAATATCAATATGGATTAAAGTATGTGAAAATATCCATAATGCATCCCGACTCAGTATCGGAGAAAAAACCGTGTACTAACCCCTTTGAGTTTTCACCGAAAACTCCATTTCAGCCAAATCTACTCGGTTTCTCGTCCGAATTCCGCGAAATATGGCTCGGTTCAAATTAAAATATCAATATGGATTAAAGTATGTGAAAATATCCATAATGCATCCCGACTCAGTATCGGAGAAAAAACCGTGTACTAACCCCTTTGAGTTTTCACCGAAAACTCCATTTCAGCCAAATCTACTCGGTTTCTCGTCCGAATTCCGCGAAATATGGCTCGGTTCAAATTAAAATATCAATATGGATTAAAGTATGTGAAAATATCCATAATGCATCCCGACTCAGTATCGGAGAAAAAACCGTGTACTAACCCCTTTGAGTTTTCACCGAAAACTCCATTTCAGCCAAATCTACTCGGTTTCTCGTCCGAATTCCGCGAAATATGGCTCGGTTCAAATTAAAATATCAATATGGATTAAAGTATGTGAAAATATCCATAATGCATCCCGACTCAGTATCGGAGAAAAAACCGTGTACTAACCCCTTTGAGTTTTCACCGAAAACTCCATTTCAGCCAAATCTACTCGGTTTCTCGTCCGAATTCCGCGAAATATGGCTCGGTTCAAATTAAAATATCAATATGGATTAAAGTATGTGAAAATATCCATAATGCATCCCGACTCAGTATCGGAGAAAAAACCGTGTACTAACCCCTTTGAGTTTTCACCGAAAACTCCATTTCAGCCAAATCTACTCGGTTTCTCGTCCGAATTCCGCGAAATATGGCTCGGTTCAAATTAAAATATCAATATGGATTAAAGTATGTGAAAATATCCATAATGCATCCCGACTCAGTATCGGAGAAAAAACCGTGTACTAACCCCTTTGAGTTTTCACCGAAAACTCCATTTCAGCCAAATCTACTCGGTTTCTCGTCCGAATTCCGCGAAATATGGCTCGGTTCAAATTAAAATATCAATATGGATTAAAGTATGTGAAAATATCCATAATGCATCCCGACTCAGTATCGGAGAAAAAACCGTGTACTAACCCCTTTGAGTTTTCACCGAAAACTCCATTTCAGCCAAATCTACTCGGTTTCTCGTCCGAATTCCGCGAAATATGGCTCGGTTCAAATTAAAATATCAATATGGATTAAAGTATGTGAAAATATCCATAATGCATCCCGACTCAGTATCGGAGAAAAAACCGTGTACTAACCCCTTTGAGTTTTCACCGAAAACTCCATTTCAGCCAAATCTACTCGGTTTCTCGTCCGAATTCCGCGAAATATGGCTCGGTTCAAATTAAAATATCAATATGGATTAAAGTATGTGAAAATATCCATAATGCATCCCGACTCAGTATCGGAGAAAAAACCGTGTACTAACCCCTTTGAGTTTTCACCGAAAACTCCATTTCAGCCAAATCTACTCGGTTTCTCGTCCGAATTCCGCGAAATATGGCTCGGTTCAAATTAAAATATCAATATGGATTAAAGTATGTGAAAATATCCATAATGCATCCCGACTCAGTATCGGAGAAAAAACCGTGTACTAACCCCTTTGAGTTTTCACCGAAAACTCCATTTCAGCCAAATCTACTCGGTTTCTCGTCCGAATTCCGCGAAATATGGCTCGGTTCAAATTAAAATATCAATATGGATTAAAGTATGTGAAAATATCCATAATGCATCCCGACTCAGTATCGGAGAAAAAACCGTGTACTAACCCCTTTGAGTTTTCACCGAAAACTCCATTTCAGCCAAATCTACTCGGTTTCTCGTCCGAATTCCGCGAAATATGGCTCGGTTCAAATTAAAATATCAATATGGATTAAAGTATGTGAAAATATCCATAATGCATCCCGACTCAGTATCGGAGAAAAAACCGTGTACTAACCCCTTTGAGTTTTCACCGAAAACTCCATTTCAGCCAAATCTACTCGGTTTCTCGTCCGAATTCCGCGAAATATGGCTCGGTTCAAATTAAAATATCAATATGGATTAAAGTATGTGAAAATATCCATAATGCATCCCGACTCAGTATCGGAGAAAAAACCGTGTACTAACCCCTTTGAGTTTTCACCGAAAACTCCATTTCAGCCAAATCTACTCGGTTTCTCGTCCGAATTCCGCGAAATATGGCTCGGTTCAAATTAAAATATCAATATGGATTAAAGTATGTGAAAATATCCATAATGCATCCCGACTCAGTATCGGAGAAAAAACCGTGTACTAACCCCTTTGAGTTTTCACCGAAAACTCCATTTCAGCCAAATCTACTCGGTTTCTCGTCCGAATTCCGCGAAATATGGCTCGGTTCAAATTAAAATATCAATATGGATTAAAGTATGTGAAAATATCCATAATGCATCCCGACTTTGAGTTTTCACCGAAAACTCCATTTCAGCCAAATCTACTCGGTTTCTCGTCCGAATTCCGCGAAATATGGCTCGGTTCAAATTAAAATATCAATATGGATTAAAGTATGTGAAAATATCCATAATGCATCCCGACTCAGTATCGGAGAAAAAACCGTGTACTAACCCCTTTGAGTTTTCACCGAAAACTCCATTTCAGCCAAATCTACTCGGTTTCTCGTCCGAATTCCGCGAAATATGGCTCGGTTCAAATTAAAATATCAATATGGATTAAAGTATGTGAAAATATCCATAATGCATCCCGACTCAGTATCGGAGAAAAAACCGTGTACTAACCCCTTTGAGTTTTCACCGAAAACTCCATTTCAGCCAAATCTACTCGGTTTCTCGTCCGAATTCCGCGAAATATGGCTCGGTTCAAATTAAAATATCAATATGGATTAAAGTATGTGAAAATATCCATAATGCATCCCGACTCAGTATCGGAGAAAAAACCGTGTACTAACCCCTTTGAGTTTTCACCGAAAACTCCATTTCAGCCAAATCTACTCGGTTTCTCGTCCGAATTCCGCGAAATATGGCTCGGTTCAAATTAAAATATCAATATGGATTAAAGTATGTGAAAATATCCATAATGCATCCCGACTCAGTATCGGAGAAAAAACCGTGTACTAACCCCTTTGAGTTTTCACCGAAAACTCCATTTCAGCCAAATCTACTCGGTTTCTCGTCCGAATTCCGCGAAATATGGCTCGGTTCAAATTAAAATATCAATATGGATTAAAGTATGTGAAAATATCCATAATGCATCCCGACTCAGTATCGGAGAAAAAACCGTGTACTAACCCCTTTGAGTTTTCACCGAAAACTCCATTTCAGCCAAATCTACTCGGTTTCTCGTCCGAATTCCGCGAAATATGGCTCGGTTCAAATTAAAATATCAATATGGATTAAAGTATGTGAAAATATCCATAATGCATCCCGACTCAGTATCGGAGAAAAAACCGTGTACTAACCCCTTTGAGTTTTCACCGAAAACTCCATTTCAGCCAAATCTACTCGGTTTCTCGTCCGAATTCCGCGAAATATGGCTCGGTTCAAATTAAAATATCAATATGGATTAAAGTATGTGAAAATATCCATAATGCATCCCGACTCAGTATCGGAGAAAAAACCGTGTACTAACCCCTTTGAGTTTTCACCGAAAACTCCATTTCAGCCAAATCTACTCGGTTTCTCGTCCGAATTCCGCGAAATATGGCTCGGTTCAAATTAAAATATCAATATGGATTAAAGTATGTGAAAATATCCATAATGCATCCCGACTCAGTATCGGAGAAAAAACCGTGTACTAACCCCTTTGAGTTTTCACCGAAAACTCCATTTCAGCCAAATCTACTCGGTTTCTCGTCCGAATTCCGCGAAATATGGCTCGGTTCAAATTAAAATATCAATATGGATTAAAGTATGTGAAAATATCCATAATGCATCCCGACTCAGTATCGGAGAAAAAACCGTGTACTAACCCCTTTGAGTTTTCACCGAAAACTCCATTTCAGCCAAATCTACTCGGTTTCTCGTCCGAATTCCGCGAAATATGGCTCGGTTCAAATTAAAATATCAATATGGATTAAAGTATGTGAAAATATCCATAATGCATCCCGACTCAGTATCGGAGAAAAAACCGTGTACTAACCCCTTTGAGTTTTCACCGAAAACTCCATTTCAGCCAAATCTACTCGGTTTCTCGTCCGAATTCCGCGAAATATGGCTCGGTTCAAATTAAAATATCAATATGGATTAAAGTATGTGAAAATATCCATAATGCATCCCGACTCAGTATCGGAGAAAAAACCTGTGTACTAACCCCTTTGAGTTTTCACCGAAAACTCCATTTCAGCCAAATCTACTCGGTTTCTCGTCCGAATTCCGCGAATATGGCTCGGTTCAAATTAAAATATCAATATGGATTAAAGTATGTGAAAATATCCATAATGCATCCCGACTCAGTATCGGAGAAAAAACCGTGTACTAACCCCTTTGAGTTTTCACCGAAAACTCCATTTCAGCCAAATCTACTCGGTTTCTCGTCCGAATTCCGCGAAATATGGCTCGGTTCAAATTAAAATATCAATATGGATTAAAGTATGTGAAAATATCCATAATGCATCCCGACTCAGTATCGGAGAAAAAACCGTGTACTAACCCCTTTGAGTTTTCACCGAAAACTCCATTTCAGCCAAATCTACTCGGTTTCTCGTCCGAATTCCGCGAAATATGGCTCGGTTCAAATTAAAATATCAATATGGATTAAAGTATGTGAAAATATCCATAATGCATCCCGACTCAGTATCGGAGAAAAAACCGTGTACTAACCCCTTTGAGTTTTCACCGAAAACTCCATTTCAGCCAAATCTACTCGGTTTCTCGTCCGAATTCCGCGAAATATGGCTCGGTTCAAATTAAAATATCAATATGGATTAAAGTATGTGAAAATATCCATAATGCATCCCGACTCAGTATCGGAGAAAAAACCGTGTACTAACCCCTTTGAGTTTTCACCGAAAACTCCATTTCAGCCAAATCTACTCGGTTTCTCGTCCGAATTCCGCGAAATATGGCTCGGTTCAAATTAAAATATCAATATGGATTAAAGTATGTGAAAATATCCATAATGCATCCCGACTCAGTATCGGAGAAAAAACCGTGTACTAACCCCTTTGAGTTTTCACCGAAAACTCCATTTCAGCCAAATCTACTCGGTTTCTCGTCCGAATTCCGCGAAATATGGCTCGGTTCAAATTAAAATATCAATATGGATTAAAGTATGTGAAAATATCCATAATGCATCCCGACTCAGTATCGGAGAAAAAACCGTGTACTAACCCCTTTGAGTTTTCACCGAAAACTCCATTTCAGCCAAATCTACTCGGTTTCTCGTCCGAATTCCGCGAAATATGGCTCGGTTCAAATTAAAATATCAATATGGATTAAAGTATGTGAAAATATCCATAATGCATCCCGACTCAGTATCGGAGAAAAAACCGTGTACTAACCCCTTTGAGTTTTCACCGAAAACTCCATTTCAGCCAAATCTACTCGGTTTCTCGTCCGAATTCCGCGAAATATGGCTCGGTTCAAATTAAAATATCAATATGGATTAAAGTATGTGAAAATATCCATAATGCATCCCGACTCAGTATCGGAGAAAAAACCGTGTACTAACCCCTTTGAGTTTTCACCGAAAACTCCATTTCAGCCAAATCTACTCGGTTTCTCGTCCGAATTCCGCGAAATATGGCTCGGTTCAAATTAAAATATCAATATGGATTAAAGTATGTGAAAATATCCATAATGCATCCCGACTCAGTATCGGAGAAAAAACCGTGTACTAACCCCTTTGAGTTTTCACCGAAAACTCCATTTCAGCCAAATCTACTCGGTTTCTCGTCCGAATTCCGCGAAATATGGCTCGGTTCAAATTAAAATATCAATATGGATTAAAGTATGTGAAAATATCCATAATGCATCCCGACTCAGTATCGGAGAAAAAACCGTGTACTAACCCCTTTGAGTTTTCACCGAAAACTCCATTTCAGCCAAATCTACTCGGTTTCTCGTCGAATTCCGCGAAATATGGCTCGGTTCAAATTAAAATATCAATATGGATTAAAGTATGTGAAAATATCCATAATGCATCCCGACTCAGTATCGGAGAAAAAACCGTTGTACTAACCCCTTTGAGTTTTCACCGAAAACTCCATTTCAGCCAAATCTACTCGGTTTCTCGTCCGAATTCCGCGAAATATGGCTCGGTTCAAATTAAAATATCAATATGGATTAAAGTATGTGAAAATATCCATAATGCATCCCGACTCAGTATCGGAGAAAAAACCGTGTACTAACCCCTTTGAGTTTTCACCGAAAACTCCATTTCAGCCAAATCTACTCGGTTTCTCGTCCGAATTCCGCGAAATATGGCTCGGTTCAAATTAAAATATCAATATGGATTAAAGTATGTGAAAATATCCATAATGCATCCCGACTCAGTATCGGAGAAAAAACCGTGTACTAACCCCTTTGAGTTTTCACCGAAAACTCCATTTCAGCCAAATCTACTCGGTTTCTCGTCCGAATTCCGCGAAATATGGCTCGGTTCAAATTAAAATATCAATATGGATTAAAGTATGTGAAAATATCCATAATGCATCCCGACTCAGTATCGGAGAAAAAACCGTGTACTAACCCCTTTGAGTTTTCACCGAAAACTCCATTTCAGCCAAATCTACTCGGTTTCTCGTCCGAATTCCGCGAAATATGGCTCGGTTCAAATTAAAATATCAATATGGATTAAAGTATGTGAAAATATCCATAATGCATCCCGACTCAGTATCGGAGAAAAACCGTGTACTAACCCCTTTGAGTTTTCACCGAAAACTCCATTTCAGCCAAATCTACTCGGTTTCTCGTCCGAATTCCGCGAAATATGGCTCGGTTCAAATTAAATTATCAATATGGATTAAAGTATGTGAAAATATCCATAATGCATCCCGACTCAGTATCGGAGAAAAAACCTGTACTAACCCTTGAGTTTCACGAAAACTCATTTCAGCCAAATGTACTCGTTCTCGTCCGAATCCGGAAATATGGCCGGTTAAATTAAAATATCAATATGGATTAAAGTATGTGAAAATATCCATAATGATCCCGACTCAGTATGGAGAAATTAAAAAACCGGTTAGCCAATCTACCCTCGAATTTCGCGAAATATGGCCGGTCACAAATATCAAATAGGATTAATATGTGAAAAATCTACATCGATGGTGGGAATGAATTCAGCGTCACGAAATATGGCTTACCGTTTCGTCCGAATCCGCGAAATATCGGTCGGATTAAAAGTAATTGGATAAATATTGAAATTAATGCATCCGACTCGTATCGGGAAAAAACGTGTACTAACCCCTTTGAGTTTTCACGAAAACCATTTCAGCCAAATTACTCAGTTCTCGTCCGAATTCGCGAAATATGGCTCGGTTCAAATTAAATATCAATATGGATTAAAGTATGTGAAATACCATAATGCATCCCGACTCTGTATCGGAGAAAAAA
>NW_027421768.1:0-18789 GCF_009905375.1 Apium graveolens
CGTAACGTGTTTCACGTATCAATGTTAAGGAAGTGTAATTTAGATGCCAGATAAATAGAGGCATATGAGCGCATAGATATGCAACCCGACGTAACCTATATGGAGCAACCAGGAAGGGTTATAGAGTGAAAAAGAACAAGTGCTTAGGAGAAGGATTATTAAACTAGGCAGAGTTTGGTGGTAGGACCACAATGTGGGAAAATTTACTTAAGAGTTAGAAGGTGCAATGCTAGGAAGGTATCCCTATTCATTTTCTATCTGATTCCGGGACGGAATCCTTTTAAGGAGGGGAGACTGTAATAACCCCAATTTTTGGGAATTTTTGAAACCCTTATGAATAGTGTTTTGCTGAATGAGAAAACTTTTCATGCCACGCTATGTAGGGGTTCTGTTATTGATCTTATGGGATATTATTAGTACTCTATGTGGTATATAAGTGTATGTAAAGATCGTCAGAATCCAATTCCGAACACTTTGATTTTTCCCGGAAATCCACAATATACGGAGAGAATTGAGTATAAGGTAACAGGATAAAAAGGATTTAAATTAAAGGATTATAAGAGAGGATCATAAAAGGAATATAATATATTGAGAAAGGTTAAGGGAACCTAAGTAATAAGATCCCGGGTATGATCCCTCAAACGATAAACGAGAACGAAAGATAAGCGAACCGTAAAACAAATAAGTGACCAAGAGACAAGCTTGTACAAGAAGCCATGGATTGTGACATCATCAAACCACAAGGTGTGGACAAGTGGGAGCATAATGACATGTGCAAGGTGACACAAGCATGACATAGGGAAGGAGGAGGTGTGGTTGGTTTATAACCACACAAATAAAAGGTTAATTAAGTCATTAACCAAAAACAACACAAAAAATCAACCAACCAAGCAAATCATTTCATTTTCATCAAACAAAACACAAAAATTCTTCCCAAGCTAGCTCTCGGCCCATTTCTTAAAATTTGAAGATCCAAGCTCCACCACTTATTATTTAGCAAGGTAATTATCCTAGCTTCTCCTAGTTAAGTTACATACTTCCTATAAGTTTAAGCTTCTAATTCCAAGCCAATCTTTTTCTATAAATCAAGGAAGAAGATGGTGAATAGTAACCTTCAAGAAATAACTTTAGTTTTCTTGGATTTTTATGAAAGATTAAGGTTATACAAGCAAGGATCAAGGTTCTTTTAGGCATTCAAAGCTCTTGGGTTGTGTTAGGAAGCTTCAAGGAGGTATAAACAACTTTCACCTTTAACTTATAGTTTGAACTTTGAGTTTTGATGAGTTTATGGATGGATTAATGTCATATAGAAAATCCATGTATGTATAGCAAGATCCATGTATGTTAGATAGTTGGGTTGGATTTGTGGTGATTTTGGATATGAATCTTGGTTAATGGTTAATGAATCTTAAGTTATGGATTAGTAGATCATGTTTGTGGTTGAATAAGTTGGAAAACCTTGAGATTATGGACTGACTTTGCCTTGATATAAGTTGTGTTTGATGTATTGATGATGGTTGGGTGGTTTGTAGTGAATGGTAAAGAATTGGAGTGGTATAAATATTGGTAATCGCGTAAACATAGCCGTCGTAATGTCCGATTTTCTTTGGACTGTTTTGTGCATAGCATTAGGACCCGAGAACCCCCTGCTAGATTGTGACCACTGCCATGTTTAGATAGCTCATGTTACGAGCTTCGTTTTGATATGTAGTTCGTTCGATTCCGATTTACGGTTTAGGAGAAACGACCGTTTCAAGTAACGGCGTTTCGCGAATGAAACTTTTTCCCTCGCCTTACTTTGAAATGTAGGTTAAAGACCAAAAAGGGTTAATTAATGCATGAAACATTTATGGTAAGTGTTTTAGGCAGTTGGTAAGTCACTCGCGAAGGAATCGCTTTAAAACTCGTAAAGGTTAAATTATTAAAAATGGTGGAGCCGAGGGTACCCGAGTGACTTAAGCGAATCAGTGAGCGCAAAACAAGCGTTAGAGTCTAAGTTAGTTAAAGTATAGATTCACAAGTGACTTTGGTTTAATTCCAACTTACTTGTTGTTTATAGGTTACCAGACTCGTCCTGAGCCATTCGTAACCCCCAGTCGCTCAGGCAAGTTTTCTACCCGTTATACTGTTGTTGTGATGTAAATATATGTATATGCATTATCTTGTGATATTGCATGATTGTTATTAGCAAATTTTGCAATATATTGGAGTATGCTAATATGGTATATATGCATGCCTGTTTCATATTCTTGAAATATATATCTGTTGGTTCATTTGATAATACCTATGCTAGAGGATAGTTGTATCTTGCATATACCCTTAGTATAGGGACCCAAAGGTGAAAATATTTTCTAAAACCGGGAGTCGAGGATCCCGAGTAGATTTTATATGGATATGGATATATATATATATTATATTATATTTATTATATTGGTTATAGTTTTCCAAACTATTAATCGAATAAGGTTTATTCGATAACTTGAAACTTTATTTTATTATTGAATATTATTTCGAATATTATTCGAGGGCTTATGACTCTTTTATTTATTTATCTGAATATTATTTGAATATTCATTCGAGGACTTATGACTCTTTTATTATTATGAATATTATTTGAATATTCATTTGAGGATCTATGACTCCGATTATGTGCTGAATTATATTCTTTATTCTATTAAAGAATAAGGTGTTAATAATCAAACTTATTTTCGATTATTCAAATAAAGATAATACTTTCATATAAGTATATCTTTGGTTATTTAATGTTTATTTCAAGTATAAGTTTTAATACTTCTACTTCAATTATTTTTATAAAGATTATTCCTTATGGGAATATTATTTGAATAATAATTCAGTCATTTTCTAAATATTCTGGGGACTGATTTACTTCATTAAATCAGCCTTACTCCAAACACTCTTTAAAGTGTTTTCGAGTCTTCAAAATGATTTTTAAAAGTCAGAGCGGATCCCAAAACTCATTTTTTTATTTAAGATCTTCCTTTTAAAGGGGATTTAAATACTCGCTCAAAACCTGGGGAATCCGGCTTTGTGGTGTATTTTATATTCGCAACGAGGTTGCAGATTTGGTAAATGAATTGATTACTTGCCCAACGTTCGGGAAGTAAGCCCATCTCATTGAGTCGGCATAAGCGACAGGCCGGGGTACGGTCTATTATTGTGTAAGTGGGGTGGCAGTCCATCAACGCGTGAGGGACCGGGGTACGGTCGAGCGCGAGGTCCTAATGCGGCCAGGGTGATGACCGGTGAGGAATTCATCCATCTACAGTAGAAAAGGTTACTTATTGGTATCTTTGCCTGATCAGCAAGATATCGGGTTTATGCCAAAATTCTTTTCCTTTCCAAAATTCATTGGATGTTTCAAACTCTGTTCATACTTTGCATAACAGAGGTTCCAGGAAATGTTTAAAGGGATATATATATGTGGATATATATATCGGGACTAAATAAAGTATCTCATAACTTTTTCATTCAATAATATTCAAAGATTGAATCTATTCAAGTCTTATCTTGTGGTCTCATCAGTGGGATGAACTTTTGAAATTGATTATAACTTGAACGGTGGTAGTTCAAGTAGTATTTGGGAATGATATAAGTGTAGTGAAGTATTTGGTAACTTCATCTTTTAAACTTATCTAATTAATAATTGTCTTATGAATGACAAAGATTTTCAGAAAAACGTTGAGACAAGGTTAGATATATGAGATCACCTTGCAACGATATTTTTTTATACAGTTATACACTGGGACTTTGTGTATATTATGCATGGAAGAGGACTTCCAATATTTGAAAAGTATATATGTATATATATATACTGAATATTTTGCGACTTCATCGCATTAAGTTATCAACTTGGTTCATTTCTTTTGACCAAGACTTTCATGAGTATTAGAGTAGACTCATATACTGTAAATAATTATGCATATTATTTTGGTGGGCTTGCTGCTCACCCTTGCTTTCTTCTTTCATCACACAACATCAGATAGACAAGATGAACCGGACCAAGCTCCCGATTCGCAAGAGGTTAGAAAACGTTCGGCAGTCTTCTGGAAGCGTTGAGCTGCTGTAGAGGTAGGAACTACCAATAGGCTAGGCTTTCAACTTTGATGTACCAGACTTATATAATATGAATTGTAATAATGGCAAATAAAATGTAAATCTATTCAGAAAACCTTTTAAGGTGTATTGGCAGATAATGTGGAATATAATTACTTGTGGTTATATTTTTTTTGATGTTCATCTCTGAGACTATAACGGGTTGTGGTGTGTGTTAGTGTGGGGTCACAGCATAAGGTTATTTTTATTAAGTAAGTGAAGTGGTATTGGAATGAAAGACCGTGACGACTCGGATCCCCGACCCCGGATCTGGGGGTTCACTCATTCACACTCCCCTCTTTGGCTTTGGTAGATTTTTCAACTGGTACCTTTTCAGAGATACCAGAGGGGGTTTTCTTTGACTTGGATTTAGAAATTGTAGTTGATTTGGCAGCTTTGGTAGGCAACTGTTTCGTCATTGTCACAGTTGCCATAGCTACTCCTGAACTCAAAGAAATTGAGGAGATTGGAATAGGGAGTATGGATGAACTTACCTCACTTACCTGAGGTGTCTGCATTACAGGAAAGTAGAACATTGGCACATCCCTATGATGGTTGGCTCTGTTCAAATCTGTAATGATTCTTCTCTCTTGAACCCAACAAGCTAATTTGTTGTTTGGGTTCTCAAGTACAATCTCTTGACAAAGATGGTTAGCCAATATCATGAAAAATCTAGCATAATATACATTCTTTCCCCTTTTGGCTAACTCACCTAGTTTAAAACCTAACTCATACAAGACAAGGTCACTGAAATTGTAAAATTTATCTGTAACTAGCATGTATAGCATGTTAAGCATGGAAATGTTCACAGAATCAAAATTACTGACTTTTCCAGAGAAAACTTTAGTCACAACATCACACATGAAACTCCATTCCTTCCTAAGACCTAATCTTTTAATCTCACTCAGCTTATTAGTAGGAAGTGCATAATACATGGAATTAAGCATATTGATAATATCAGTGTCAGTGTGTGGTGAAGTTACATTATCATCAGGAATTTTGAAACATGCTTTTATCACATCACTATTGATACAGAACTCATTACCTTTGATAGTTAGAGTGATGGTTTTGTCAGTAGAGTTGTAGTTTGCAGTGGTCCACATCTCTTCAACAACTTCACTGTAAACTGTGGGTGATTCAAGCATGGCATAACTTAACTTGCAGTTCTTCACGAAGTCCATCATCTTGTGATAGTCTTCTGATTGTTGAATACCCTTATTGATCAAAGCAGTGAAGTTGTTCTTCTCATAAATGAACCCAGTCTGAGACATGATCTTTACTACAGGTGTCATTGTTAGAGAATGAAAGCTTGAAGAGAAAGAGGATATTTGCTTGAGAGAGAATAAAATAAAAGAAGTTGAATTTGAGAATGATAAAAGAAAATAATTGGAATGAAATAAGCTTTTATACTCCCTCAAAAAACAACGGATGAAAATAATAAAGAAAAGTAAATTACCCAATAGAAATTGCCTAAAATAGCCGTTTAAAAATAAACTGTAAAAATTCCACCCATTATCCGTCGTGTAATACTTACAAACTGTAAGTATACTCGATGGATAATGTTCAGGGAATTAACGGTTAAGATTTAGACAATTCAATGGATGAGGATAAACTGTTATCCGTCGAGTTTTAAAAGATTCCAGAAAAGTAATTGACTTTTATTTGCACATTGTATATCGACGGATGACTTAACTCGATGGATAATGGTCATCCATCGAGATGCAAATTTTGACTTAGCCAAAATTTCATCCATGACAAAAAAAAATCAGTTAAATTTCTGGCTGCATTTCAACTTACAAAATAACTCAGATAGATTCAAGAGTAATTAAGCATACCTAACTCACTTACCAACCTAGAAAAGGTGGATTCATCCAGTGGCTTGGTAAATATATCTGCAAGTTGCTTCTCACTTGGAACAAAATGTAACTCTACAGTACCATTCATTACATGTTCCCTTATGAAATGGTACTTGATGTCTATGTGCTTTGTCCTTGAATGTTGCACTGGATTCTCAGTGATGGAAATTGCACTTGTGTTATCACAGAAAATAGGAATCCTCTCAACTTGCAAAACCATAGTCTAGCAATTGATTTTTCATCCATAAAATATGTGCACAGCAACTGCCAGCAACAATATATTTAGCTTCAGCTGTAGAGGTAGAAACTAAATTTTGTTTTTTACTGAACCAGGACACAAGCTTGTTTCCTAGAAATTGACAAGTTCCTGTTGTGCTTTTTCTGTCAATTCTGCAACCTGCATAGTCTGCATCTGAATAACCAGTTAGATCAAAACCAGAATCTCTAGGATACCAAATGCCAAGTTTAGGTGTTCCCTTGAGATATCTGAAAATTCTCTTAATAGCTATCAAGTGAGACTCTCTAGGATCAGCCTGAAATCTAGCACATAAACATGTAGCAAACATTATATCTGGCCTACTAGCTGTTAAGTACAGAAGTGAGCCAACCATGCCTCTATAGCTTGAAATATCCACAGACTTTTCAGTAGTGTTTAGTTCAAGCTTAGTTGCAGTGGCCATGGGAGTTTTTGCAGATGTGCAATCCATTAGATCAAACTTCTTTAAAGATCAAAAATATATTTAGTTTGACTAATGAATATTCCATCACTAACTTGCTTAACTTGTAAGCCAAGAAAGTAAGTTAGTTCTCCCATCATACTCATTTCATACTTACTTTGCATCAGTTTGGCAAACTTTTTACAAAGTTTCTCATCTGTAGAGCCAAAAATAATATCATCTACATAAATTTGAACAAGTATGCTAGAGCCATTAATATTTCTGAAAATAAAGTTTTATCTACAGTACCTCTTGTGAAGTGATTTTCCAAAAGGAACTTTCATAAAGTGTCATACCAGGCTCTAGGTGCTTGCTTCAGTCCATAAAGTGCTTTCAGTAGATAATAGACATACTCTGGAAAATTTGGATCTTCAAAGCCAGGAGGTTGACTAACATACACTTCTTCCTCCAAATCTCCATTCAGAAAGGCACTTTTGACATCCATTTGATAGACCTTGAAATTGGCATGGGCTACATAGGCTAAGAAGATTCTGATGGCTTCTAGTCTTGCAACAGGAGCAAATGTTTCATCAAAATCTATTCCTTCTTGCTGGCAATAGCCTTTAGCAACCAATCTGGCTTTGTTCCTTACTACTATGCCATTTTCATCCAACCTGTTTGTAATAACCCCAATTTTTGGGAAATTTTGAAACCCTTATGAATAGTGTTTTTGCTGAATGAGAAAACTTTTCATGCCACACTATGTAGGGGTTCTGATATGGATATTCTGAGATTTTATTAGTACTTTATATGGGATATAAGTGTATGTAAAGATCGTCAGAATCCAAATCCGAACACTTTGATTTTTCCCGGAAATCCAATAGATACGGAAAGAATTGAGTATAAGGTAGCAGGATAAAAAGGATTTAAATTAAAGGATTATAATAGAGGATCATAAAAGGAATATAATGTATTGAGAAAGGTTAAGGGAACCTAAGTAATAAGATCCCGGGTATGATCCTTCAAACGATAAACGAAAACGAAAGTTAAGCGAACCGTATAACAGATCAGCGGTCATTAGGCAAACAATTAGGAAGTTAATCAAAGGGATTAGAGAGAGTGATGTCACCCAACCAATGAGAAGAGGACAAGGAGGGAAAGATGACATCACCACATGACATGGGCATGACATGGGAAGGAAGGAGATGTGGTGGCTTTCTAACCACACAAAATCAAGGGCAACAAGGTAATTAACTAAATCAAACAACAAAAATCAACCAACCAAAAGCAAAACAAGGCAAAACACAAAATCTCTCTTCTTCTTCTTCATGCTCTCGGCTTCTTTTCTTAGAAATTGAAGATCCAAGCTCCACCACTTACTATTTAGCAAGGTAATTATCTAAGCTTCCCCATGGATAGTTACATACTTCCTATAAGTTTAAGCTTCTAATTCCAAGCCAATCTTTTTCTATAAATCATGGAAGAAGATGGTGAATAGTGTTTTTCAAGAAATAAAATTTGTGTTCTTGAAGTTTTGTTTAGATTAAGCTTGGATAAGGACTTTAAGGGTGATTCCAAGCCATTCTCTTGATTCTCCACTCTTCAAGGAAGGTATATCATCTCCAAACCCTAGATTCCTATGTATTATAAGATGATTTTGATTAGTAGGGTGATATTGTAGCTTGATGTTTGTGAGTTAGAGTTTGGGATTGAAATGGTATTGAATCGAATTGGTAAATCTTGTTGTTTTGGTTAAAAGAATGTAGTATAGTTAAATTCAAGCTTAGGCATAAGTATGAATGTTAAAATTGAATTGGTTGCGGTTGTTATGATGTGATAAGGATGGATGTTGGTTGTATGTTGGATTTGAGGTTGAATTGGGTTGGTTTTGAATGGTTTTAAATTGGGAAATCGCGTAAACATAGCCGTCGTAACGTCCGATTTTCTTTAGACTGTTTTTGTGCATAACATTAGGACCCGAGAACCCCCTGCTAGATTATGACCATTTCCATGTCTAGATAGCTCGTGTTACGAGCTTCATTTTGATATGTAGTTCGTTCGATTCTGATGCACGGTTTAGGAGAAACGACCGTTTCAAGTAACGGCATTTCGCGAACGAAACTTTTCCCCTCGCATTACTTTGAAACATAGGTTAAAGAGCAAAAAGGGTTAATTAATGTATAAAACATTATGGTAAGTGTGTTAGGCAGTTGTAAGACACTCGCGAAGGAATCGCTTTAAAACTCGTAAAGGTTAAATTATTAAAAATGGTGGAGCCGAGGGTACTCGAGTGACTTAAGCGAGTCAGTAAGCGCAAAACAAGCGTTAGAGTCTAAGTTAGTTAAAGTATAGATTTACAAGTGACTTTGGTTTAATTCCAACTTACTTGTTGCTTATAGGTTACCAGACTCGTCCAAAGCCATTCGTAACCCCCAAGTCGCTCAGGCAAGTTTTCTATCCGTTATAACTGTTATTGTGATTTATTGGTGTATATGCATGATCTTGCGTTAAATGCATATTTGTTATAGCAAATTCTTGCGATATATTGTAGCATGTTATATGGTATATATGCATGCCTGTTTCGTATTCTGGCTATATATATCTGTTGATTCAGTTGATAATACCTATGCTAGAGGATTATATAGGGACCCAAAGGTGAAAATATTTTCTAAAACCGGGAGTCGAGGATCCCGAGTAGATTTTGTATATATGGATATATATGTATATATATACTTATATATATATATATATGGTCATAGTTTTCAAAACTATTAATCGAATAAGGTTTATTCGATAACTTAACCTTATTTTATTATTGAATATTATTTCGAATATTATTCGAAGGCTTATGACTCTTTTATATTATTTATTGAATATTATTTGAATATTCATTCGAGGGCTTATGACTCTTTTATATTATTTATTGAATATTATTTGAATATTCATTCGAGGGCTTATGACTCCTTTATATTAAATGAATATTATTTTGAATATTTCATTCGAGGGCTTATGACTCCTTTATATTAAATGAATATTCATTTGAATATTCATTTGAGGGTTTATGACTCAGTTTATATATTTAATGAATATTATTTGAATATTAATTTGAGGATCTATGACTCCGATTATTTGCTGAGTTATATTCTTTATTTTATTAAAGAATAAGGTGTCAATAATCAAACTTATTTTCGATTATTCAAATAAAGATAGTACTTTCATATAAGTATATCTTTGCTTATTTAATTACTCGTTTCAAGTATAAGTTTTAATACTTCTACTTCAATTATTTTTATAAAGATTATTCTTTATGGGAATATTATTTAAATAATAATATTCAGACATTTTCTAAATATTCTGGGGACTGATTTACTTCATTAAATCAGCTTTACTCCAAACACTCTTTAAAGTGTTTTCGAGTCTTCAAAATGATTTTTAAAAGTTAGAGCGGATCCCAAAACTCATTTTTATATTTAAGATCTTCCATTTTAAGGGGACTTGAATACTCGCTCAAAAATCTAAGGGATCCGGCTCTATGGTGTATTTTATATTCGCAACAAGGTTGCAGTTTTGGTTAATGAATTGATTACTTACCCAAGGTTCGGGAAGTAAGTCCATCTATTGAGTCGGCATAAGCAACATGGGCTCAGTGGGCGTCCATGATAGTGTAAGTGGTTCAGTGGGAGTCCATCAAATGCATAAATGGCTGAGTGGCAGTCCAGCATAAGGTCCTATTGCGACCAGGGTGATGACCAGTGGGGAATTCGTCCATCTACTAGTAGAAAAGGTTACTTATGGGTATCTTTGCCTGATCAGCAAGATATCTGGTTTATGCCAAATTCTTTTCCTTTCCAAATTTATTGGATATTGCAAGTCTGTTCATACTTTACATGACAGAGGTTTTCAGGAAATGTATGGGAGATATATATGAATATATATATATATATATATATATATATATCAGAACTAATGAAGTATATCATAACTTCATTTCCTTTAATAATATTTCAAAGATTGAATCTATTCAAATCTGGTCTCGTAGTCTCATCTATGTGATGAACTGTTGAAAGCTCATTATACTTTGAACAGTGGTAGTTCAAGTAGCTTTATAAATGATATAAGTGTAGTGAAGTATTTGGTAACTCCATCTTTTAAACTTATATCTAGTTAATAATTGTCTTATGAATGACAAAGATTTTCAGAAAAAACGTTGAGACAAGGTTAGATATATGAGATCACCTTGCAACGATATTTTTATACAGTTATACACTGGGACTTTGTGTATATTATGCATGGAAGAGGACTTCCAATATTTTGAAAAGTATATATGTATATATATATATATACTGAATATTTTGCGACTTCATCGCATTAAGATATCAACTTGGTTCATTTCTTTTGACCAAGACTTTCAAGAGTATTATGAGTAGGCTCATATATTGTTAATCATTATACATATTATTTTGGTGGGCTTGCTGCTCACCCTTGCTTTCTTCTTTCATCACACAACATCAGATAGATAAGATGAACAGGACCAAGCTCCCGATTCGCAAGCGATTAGGAGACGTTCCGCAGTTTTCTAGAAGCGTTGATGCCGCCATGGTTGAGGTAGGAGCTACCAATAGGCTAGGCTTTCAACTTTTGATGTACCAGATTTATGTATATTTATGAATTGTAATAATGGCAAAGAAAATGTAAATTTATTCAGAAAACCTTTTAAGGTGTATGGACAGATAATTGTGGAATAAATGATTTGTGGTTATTTTTGGATGTTCATCTCTGAGACTATAACGTGTGGTGTGTGTGTGTTTATTATGGGGTCACAGTACAGAGTAGTTGAGTAATTATTAAGATTGGGTGTTATTAAGGGAAATGGAACTCGTGACAACCCGGATCCCCGACCCCCGGATTTGGGGGTGTTACAGAAATGGTATCAGAGCTAAGCGTTATAAACCTCAGAGATGATGGGACGTTAAGATAATAAGTTCACTAAGATAATAAGAACTCTTGCGAAGTTCATAGTCGGACTACCTAACGTAGTACTGACAGTTAAAAACCCTTATGGGAACCCCTATAAATATCGTGATAGTAGCGTAGTTCGTTATCGTACATGGTAGCGGGACTCCGAACCCTGAGGTTGAGGAGCAACAGCGCGATGATGTTTTATTACTAATTGGAGATCGGATTGTGGATCCGATAGAGTGTCCTAATGCAGGACCGGATGATGTTGATATTGAGGATGTAGCGGTTGAGGATGTTGTCCTAGAAGGGATAGTTGTTGAGGAGGATCCCATGGAGGATCCTGACAAGAATGAATAAAGGACCACTGATGAATTGATGACCATGGGTTAGGTCGACTACCAGAGGTAGGATTGGTCGATCACTACCGGAGGTTCGTTCAAGTTTGTAAAGATAGTAGCCCCTTTAACGTGGCTTACTCGTAAGACTGAGAAGTTCGAATGGACAGAGAAATGCGAGAACAGCTTTCAAGAACTGAAGCAAAGGTTGGTGACGACCCCTATGTTGGCGTTGCCGGAGGGAAAAGGAGATTTTATGATTTGTAAGTGACGCTTCGCATAAGGAATTAGGGTGCTTCTTATATAACACAGCAAGGTAATCGCGTACGCGTCAAGATAATTAAGGGAATATAAAATTCGATATCCCCACCTATGAGCTTGGGCTCATGGCAATAGTTTTGCCCTAAAGATTTGAGGCCCTACTTGTATGGAGAGAAGTGTGAGATTCACAAACCATAGGAGCTCTAGTACATTTTTACGTAGAAAGAGCTCAACATACTCCCGAGGAGGCGGTCAGAGCTAATCAAGAATTATGATTGGGAGATTCTGTATCATTCGGGGAAAGCCAATGTGGTGGCTGATGCCCTTAGTAAAAGGAGAGACTCAAGATGATAATGTCTTTGGGAGAATTGATAAGAGATTTCGGAAAATGGAAATAGTAGTGAAGGTAACCGGAGCCGGTACCGAAAAGCTGTTTGAGATTGTAATACAGACCGAATGATCGGAAAAGAACATATTATGCCAGAAAAAGTTATGAATGAAGGCAGAGAGCCAACAATTAGATAAAAGATTAATACCGAGAAAGATGATAAGGGAATAATGAGGTATTCCTACAGAATTTGGATTCCAAATGTTCAAGAGCCTAAAGATGAAATCTTAGATGAAAGCTAGGTTGAGGAATAAGATTTAGAGCAAACCCTGAACCTGATAGTCAGGGAGGTCGCCATCAAGATAGAATGAACCCATAACATAATGAAGTGGAAAAATGAGGATTTAAAATGTATAAGATAACCCAAGTATGGGAGAAGGATGAAACATTTCATACTAAGGAAACAGAAAGTCGAGTAAGGAAAGGAGACCCGAGACGGCACTCCTATACGGCAATTCATGGACCTGTCTAAAAAGAACTTAGACTATTATCCCCAACCACCACCCTGAGGAGATAGTGCGGTGAGAAATTCTTTCAGGACCTTTAAGTCGCTAAGCTCTCAGAGTTCAAAGGAACAAGCTGACCCAGTCGAGGCAAAAGCCTGGCTAAAGGAAATAGAGGAATCATTTGAGATTCTAAATGATTGACGAATCACAAAAGACTGTTTTGTCACTTACCCTCCTAAGAAAGAGACCACCCGCTGGTGAAAGGCCAAGGAAGGCCACGAAGCAAGAGATTATAATAACTGATTTAAGTTCAGTCAATTGTTTTCGGGAAAGTATTCCCAAAGATAAGGAGATAGTGTAAAAGCTTTAGAGCCAGAACAAAGGCAGACGAGTATGATGAATTATGAATCTAATTTGTAAAAGTTATCAAGATTCGTTCAGAGGACACGAATCCAGAATGACGGGATGTTTGAAATCAATGTTTATGTTGTGTTGGTTCATGAAATAATGATAAGAGAAAGGAAAATTAAAAGAAATTGAAGTGGAAAGGAATATAACGGCAATAGAGTTTTCAGGAATGATAAGGGAGTTGGGTATAGGGAAACCCTAAAGACTCGTAGCAATAGAAATAGAAAGTATGTAATCGTCAGGATGAGGGTGATTCACCATGAGTTAAATTGATGGTGGAAGGCATAAGAGATACATATATTTTATTTCCTGTAAGTTGGAAGGATCCGAGGAAACCTTGAGATAGTTCGAAGGATGAAAAATAAAATGCGGATAGACTGAGGAGACAAGGGAGTAAGAAATTAGGAAAAATTGAATGAAGGAAGTGACCTTCAAGAAGGTGAAGTGTAAGACCGGTGGCATGATACCCAGAAAGGGAGACGCCAGGTATGGGAGATATCCCAACATTGAGATGACTGTTGGGATAAACAACAAAAGTAAATAAGGAATTATTAAGAAGAAGTTCATGTTGAACATGACCAATATCTTCCAGAACATCCTTGTTATCATTACCAAATTTAGGCAAGAAAAGCGGGTAACCATTGTTATCTTTTGAAGGCCATTTGGGTTGACCTCAGTTTGAATAAGGATGCTATCGTGAAATTGGTATAAACTATCAAGGTGGGAATGATTGATTAAGATAATCTATCAAGGATATAAGACTTGATTTATCCATGGAAGGATGCAAGTACCTTTTTAAAGGTGGAATTAAGGATAAAACATCAGTAACTTAAACGAATCCTAGGGGAATGCATAAAGGTTGGCATTTTACCCTTAATAGGGATAGTATGAGTTTTGACAATATGAATTGGAAAGGATTAAGGTAATAACAACCTTTAAGAATCAGTGGAGAAATTTTTCAGAAGTATATAGACAATGGTTCTAGTAATAGTAAATGGTATTTCGATATGCCCTGTATCTAGGGAATACATGAGGAACTATTGAAAGATAACCTTAGAGGTTTTGCATGGAGATAGGTAATATTCAAATTCCTCAAGAATAAAAATGTTGATAAAAGGAATGTGATGTAATTATAATGATGCCAAGTGGGGCACGTGTTACACCCCGAGAAAGTATGGATCGAACCAGTAATGGTTGAAATTGTTCAGGGCAATTAGGACTTAAGATAAAGATGTTCTAAGTATGATTGAGAGTCAGTCGTGACAGTGATTAACCTCTAAAGACTGAGGCAATAACTTATGGAAAAATGGTGATATTTTTTTTTTACTCATCATATTTTAAGGAAACATCTTCACATAAGCTGTGATTGAAATGAGGTAGAAATTTATTTGAAGGTGGTTAAAGACATTGACTGTAAGGAAATTTACTATCAGGAAAGGCCAAAGAGGTGTCCGACACTTTAAAGGTAAGAGGATAATTATAGGCGCTTGTGCCAAAGAAATACAGTGATGATGGTTACAGCTATGAAGGTTGTATTATGGTTTGGAAGATTGACATTCCTTCTGGATGAAATGTGCAATCCCCAACCGTAATAGTAGTTGGTAAAGGTTTAATTCGTGTAATCGCCATGAACGGTCTATCTATCTTAGAAGGTACTACTCTTGAGATAAGCCAGGACCATATTTCAAAAAGGACTAAACAAACCCTTGAGTTGAGTCTTCTATTGAAGGCATATGATTAGAGAATGGTATTAACCTGCTATCGTTGCTTTGAGCGACGAAACTCTTCTGCAATTTTATCTGCTTCATATCATGTATGTATGTCAGGATCAGGAGTGTTCTTCATGAATCAGAAATGGTGATTATGTTCCCTCCTTAGAAGGATTTGATACGACATGTATGGACTCCGTATGGTTGGATATTAAGACTTCATGGAAAATGAATGACTACAATAGGTCAGTGGTGGACCATAGTAAGGCAGCAATGATTCTGCAAGTATTGAGCTGATTACAACCGTGAGAGTTGTATTGGAATGGGTGTGTGAGATTGAGTACCACTAATCGGGTCGTGTGGTAGTGTATAAGTTATCATTGATAGACTAATTAAGTAGAGTATCTACCTAGTGAATAATTATTCTTTCTTATCAATAGAGAGTCGTATTATTATACGAGGAAGGTTGCGGTGCAAGCATAGAATTCTAGTAACGATGATGTATCGAATGAGATCCCAGATTCGATTTTTCGATGTCGGGGAGTTTCAAAGGTGATTGTGTAAGCTCGAGGAAGAGTGTGGGTCCATAGAATGATGGACGGGATAGCAAAAATCTTTAGCATGTGAAATGCGATGCGATAATACTTGATGTTGTATATACACACATATGTTTTGTTCTGCCTATATCAAACCTCTATAGTTCAGAGGTAGGTTCCAAGCCAGATATTTGGTGCAGTATATTTTTTTTCACATATACAATTCTCTCATTCGGTCTTTTCTCTTCTTTTTCATTCATGTAAGCTGAGAAGAACAACCCTTCCAGAAGGGGAGGTATTGCCGATGACTATCTATCTGTGTGATAGAAGCCTAGTAGGATACCATCTATTGTTTAATTGCTTGTCAAGTACTAAAGGCTGGCCACCTTCTGTACTAACTATGCGATATACCAAGTGTTCATGATCATAGTGATCTCTCAAATAAATTCTTTTATTCTACATGAAGGACTAAGCTTTCGAAGATAGAAGCAGCTGAAAAAGGAGTAGTAAAGTTGTGGTGGTATGGCGGAATGGAAACACATCTCGTGATACTAAGGTGGTTGACGAGTTTATTAAAAGGTTATAGAACGCTAGTGAGCAAAAGTGTAACCAGTATAATATTAGGAACGGAGGGCAGTAGCGATTACGATACTGGAAAAGAATGGGTATTGAGAAAGCAAAAGCTCAATGGCTAAAAGCTATAATGAGAGTCTGTGCAATAGACTTGAAAGAAATTGGAATGATCACTTAACACAGGGTTTGAGTTTTCTTACGACAATAGATCATATGTCAGTATTGAGGTATCGCCTTATGAGATCCTTGAGGAAGACAATGTCGTCCCCCTTATGTTAGGATTAAGTTGTAGAGCGCAAGATGCTCATACCAGTAGTGGTCCAAAGGACCAAGGATATAACAGATCTAATCAGAGATGTCTGGTAGTAGCCCAAGATGGACATAAAAAAGTATGTTTGATTTGTACACGAAAGGACCAAGGAATGGGAAGTAGGGGACCTAGTGCTAGTGCTTATAGGCTATTCTCCCATCAGAAAGGATTGATGAGATTCGGAAGGAAAGGCACAAGCTAAGTCCACAAGGGTGTGGACCCTTGGATATGTTAAGAAGTATTGGGAAGGATTAGCATATGAGCTAGCCTTACCCCAGAAACATGTAGCAAGTCATAGCGTGTGTTCACGTAGTCAATGTTAAGAAAGGTATTCGGATGCTAGATCAAATAGGGCATATGAGCGCATAGACATGGCACCCGACGTAACCTATATGGAGCAACCCGGATGTGCAAGGGTTATAGAGTGAAAAGGAACAAGTGCTTAGGGGACCACGGATATCAAACTAGGCAGAGTTTGGTGGCAGAACCACATATGGAGTAAATTACTTGAGCAGTTAGAAAGTGCAATGCAAGAGATGTATCCCTACTTTCATTTTCTATCTCGATTCCCTGGGACGGAATCCTTTTAAGTAGGGGAACTGTAAAACCCCAATTTTTGGGAAATTTTGAAACCCTTATGAATAGTGTTTTTGCTGAATGAGAAAACTTTTCATGCCACACTATGTAGGGTTCTGATATGGATATTCTGAGATTTTATTAGTACTTTATGGGATATATGTGTAAAGATCGTCAGAATCCAAATCCGTACACTTTGATTTTTCCCGGAAATCCAATAGATACGGAAAGAATTGAGTATAAGGTCAGGATAAAAAGGATTTAATTAAAGGATTATAATAGAGGATCATAAAAGGAATACAATGTATTAGAAAGGTTAAGGGAACCTAAGTAATAAGATCCCGGGTATGGATCCTTCAAACGATAAACGAAAACGAAGTAAGCGAACCGTATAACAATCAGCGTCATTAGGCAAACAATTAGGAAGTTAATCAAAGAGATTAGAGAGAGTGATGTCCCCAACCAATGAGAAGAGGACAAGGAGGAAGATGACATCACCACATGACATGGGCATGACATGGGAAGAAGGAGATGTGGTGGCTTTCTAACCACACAAATCAAGGGAAACAAGGTATTAACTAAATCAAAACACAAAACACCAACCAAAAGCAAAACAAGGCAAAACACAAAATCTCTCTTCTTCTTCTCATGCTCTCGCTTCTTTTCTTAGAAATTGAAGATCCAAGCTCCACCACTTCTATTTAGCAAGGTAATTATCTAAGCTTCCCCATGGATATTACATACTTACTATAAGTTTAAGCTTCTATTCCAAGCTAATCTTTTTCTATAAATCATGGAAGAAGATGGTGAATAGTGTTTTTCAAGAAATAAATTTGTGTTCTTGAAGTTTTGTTTAGATTAAGCTGGATAAGGACTTTAAGGGTGATTCCAAGCCATTCTCTTGATTCTCCACTCTTCAAGGAAGATATATCCTCCAAAACCTAGATTCCTATGTATTATAGATGATTTTGATTAGTAGGGTGATATTGTAGCTTGATGTTTGTGAGTTAGAGTTTGGGATTGAAATGGTATTGAATCGAATTGGTAAATCTTGTTGTTTTGGTTAAAAGAATGTAGTATAGTTAAATTCAAGCTTAGGCATAAGTATGAATATTAAAATTGAATTGGTTGGGGTTGTTATGATGTGATAAGGATGGATGTTGGTTGTATGTTGGATTTGAGGTTGAATTGGTTGGTTTTGAATGGTTTTAAATTGGAAATCGCGTAAACATAGCCGTCGTAACGTCCGATTTTCTTTAGACTGTTCTTATGCATAACATTAGGACCCGAGAACCCCCTTCTAGATTATGACCATTGCCATGTCTAGATAGCTCGTGTTACGAGCTTCGTTTTGATATGTAGTTCGTTCGATTCCGATGCACGTTTTAGGAGAAACGCCGTTTCAAGTAACGGCGTTTCGCGAACGAAACTTTTCCCCTCGCCTTACTTTGAAACATAGGTTAAAGACCAAAAAGGGTTAATTAATGTATGAACATTATGGTAAGTGTGTTAGGCCAGTTGGTAGACACTCGCGAAGGAATCGCTTTAAAACTCGTAAAGGTTAAATTATTAAAAATGGTGAGCCGAGGGTACTCGAGTAGCGAGCAGTAAGCGCAAACAAGCGTTAGAGTCTAAGTTAGTTAAAGTATAGATTTACAAGTGA
>NW_027421769.1:0-6095 GCF_009905375.1 Apium graveolens
CCCGGAAATACACTAGATACGGAAAGATTTGAGAAAAGGTAACAGGATAAAAGGATTTAAATTAAAGGATTATAGGAGAGGATCATAAAAGGAATATAATATATTGAGAAAGGTTAAGGGAACCTAAGTAATAAGATCCCGGGTATGATCCTTCAAACGATAAACGAAAACGAAAGTTAAGCAAACCGTAAACAGATCAGCGGTCATTAGGCAAACAATTAGGAAGTTAATCAAAGGGATTAGAGAGGATGATGTCACCCAACCAATGAGAAGAGGACAAGGAGGGGAGGATGACATCATGAGGATGACACAAGCATGACATGGGAAGGAAGGAGATGTGGTGGCTTTTTAAACACACAAAATCAAGGGCAACTAGGTAATTTACTAAAACAAACACAAAAATCAAACCAACCAAGCCAAGCAAATCATTTTTCATCAAAATCAAAAAGAAACCAAGGCATTGTTCTTCATGCTCTCGGCCAAAACAGAACCAGAACACTAAAACTGCTGTATCTCCTTCATTTCTCACTCAAATATTGTGTTCTATAGCTCATTGGAAAGGTATTGAGATGGCCTACAACTCTTGTTCACAAGTCTCGTCCAAATAATCATGGTAAGACCCTCATTTTTACAGTTCTTTAATCGGACTTTTAGAAACTTCAAAGCCTAACTTTGTGTTCTTGATTTCTTTGGAAAGATCAAGCTTGTAGGAGGCTCCCTAAGGCTTCCTAGCAACTTAACACCTCCCAAGGAAGGTATAAACTTCAAACCCTAGCCTTTACTTTATTTTTTAGTAAGTTTAATGGTTGGTGTTGTGAAATGAGAAGCATGGATTGTGATATTAGTAGTTTGGTTTGATTTGGAAGTGTTTTGGTAATTGAAGCTTGATTATAGTTCATAGGTCGTGATTGTGGTTGTTTGAGTTGAAAACCTTGGAGATTATGGACTGATGTGGTATGGTTTAGGTGAAGTTTTGTTGTATTGATGGTTATGAGTTGGTTGGTGGTTAATTGGAGTAGTTTAAACATTGGTAATCGCGTAAACATAGCCGTCGTAACGTCCGATTTTCTTTGGACTGTTTTTGTGCATAACATTAGGACCCGAGAACCCCTGCTAGATTATGACCACTGCCATGTTTAGATAGCTCATGTTACGAGCTTCGTTTTGATATGTAGTTCGTTCGATTCCGATGCACGGTTTAGGAGAAACGACCGTTTCAAGTAACGGCGTTTCGCGAACGAAACTTTTCCCTCGCCTTACTTTGAAACATAGGTTAAAGACCAAAAAGGGTTAATTAATGCATGAAACATTTATGGTAAGTGTGTTAGGCAGTTGGTAAGACACTCGCGAAGGAATCGCCTTAAAACTCGTAAAGGTTAAATTATTAAAAATGGTGGAGCCGAGGGTACTCGAGTGACTTAAGAGAATCAATAAGCGCAAAACGAGCGTTAGAGTCTGAGTTGGTTAGAGTATAGATTTACAAGTGACTTTGGTTTAATTCCAACTTACTTGTTGTTTATAGGTTACCAGACTCGTCCCGAGCCATTCGTAACCCCCAGTCACTCAGGCAAGTTTTCTACCCGATATACTGTTGTTGTGATATAAATATATGTATATGCATTATCTTGTGATAGTGCATGATTGTTATTAGCAAATTTTGCGATATATTGGAGCATGCTGATATGGTATATATGCATGTCTGTTTCGTAATCTGGTTATCTATCTGTTGATTTCAATGCTTATAGTTGCATAATACCTATGCTAGAAATAAGCAAGTAGTTGCGTATACCCTTAGTATAGGGGATAAAAGGTGAACATATTCTAAACCGGGAGTCGATGTTCCCGAGTATATTATATATATATATATTTATATATATGGATATAGTTTTTAAAACTATGGATCGAATAAGGTTTATTCGATACCTTTATTTTACTTAATTGAATATTAATTTGAATATTCATTCGAGGGCTTATGACTCAGTTTATATTATTTAATGAATATTATTTGAATATTCATTTGAGTATCTATGACTCCGATTTTTGCTGAGATATTCTTTATTTTATTAAAGAATAAGGTGTCAATAATCAAACTTATTTTCGATTATTCAAATAAAGATAGTACTTTCATATAAGTATATCTTTGGTTATTTGATATCCTTTCAAGTATAAGTTTTAATACTTCTACTTCAATTATTTTATAAAGATTATTCTTTATGGGAATATTATTTAAATAATAATATTCAGATATTTTCAAATATTCTGGGGACTGATTTACTTCATTAAATCAGCTTCACTCCAAACATTCTTAAAAATGTTTTGCGAGTCTTCAAAATGATTTTTTTAAAAGTTAGAGCGGATCCCAAAACTTATTTTTTTAAGATCCTCCTTTCGAAGGGGATTTAAATACTCGCTCAAAACCTGAGGGATCCGGCTCTGTGGTGTGTTTTATATTCGCAACAAGGTTGCTGTTTTGATAAATGAATTGATTACTTACCCAACACTCGGGAAGTAAAATTCTTGGAACAAGTTAATCCATTAACAGGCATCGCCTGGGAAATATCGGTGAGTTCTCCTTTCCAAATAGATACGACTTCTTGGTGGAGCCGTATCAACAAGTTTCTACTTGGGGAAAGTGGGGACGAGCTTTACGTTTCAGAGTCATGGATTTCATCTGAACTAGGAGTGGCGTAAGTGGCCGAGTAGCGCCGGCCCAGCCTTATTATATTGGCCCAAATGGCCTGGAAGTTCCGCTAAGGCGGTCCATTCCTTAGGAGTTCAGTGTTCGGTTGACAAGTAAATCCGACAGGTTCTCCTCTACATGTAGAAAATGGTGGGGTTGTACTACTACGACTGATCATCGTAAGTGGTCTTCCTGGCGCGGCAAACTCCCGTAATGAGTTCATCATCCAATTGGGATTTTCTGCAACACTACCCAGAGCACTTCGATAGAAAGGCTACGGTTGGGCGATTGTTGAGTGTTGGCAGGGTCAAGTTTTCAAAATGATGTTTACATCAAATGAAGTATCTCGTAACTTCATTTTATTTTGATAATATTTTAAAGATTTAATCTATTCAAATCTTGCCTTATAGTCTCATCTATGTGATGAACTTTTGAAGCTAATTATAACTGAACGGTGGTAGTTCAAGTAGTATTTGGGAAAGATATAAGTATATTGGGGTATCTTGTAACTTCATCTTTTAAACTTATATCTAATTAATAATTGTCTTATGAATGACAAAGATTTTCAGAAAAACGTTGAGACAAGGTTAGATATATGAGATCACCTTGCAACGATATTTTTTTTATACAGTTATACACTGGGACTTTGTGTATATTGTGCATGGAAGAGGACTTCCAATATTTTGAAAAGTATATATGTATATATATACTGAATATTTTGCGACTTCATCGCATTAAGATATCAACTTGGTTCATTTCTTTGACCAAGACTTTCATGAGTACTATGAGAAGGCTCATATATTGTTAATCATTATACATATTATTTTGGTGGGCTTGCTGCTCACCCTTGCTTTCTTCTTTCATCACACAACATCAGATAGGGAAGATGAACCGGACCAAGCTCCCGATTCGCAAGAGGTTAGGAGACGTTCCGCAGTTTTCTAGAAGCACTGATGCCGCCATAGCTGAGGTAGGAACTACCAATAGGCTAGGCTTTCAACTTTTGATGTATCAGATTATGTATATTTATGAATTGTAATAATGGCAAAGAAATGTAAATTTATTCAGAAACCTGTTTAAGGTGTATTGGCATATAATTGTGGAATAAAACGACTTGTGATTATTTTTGGATATTCATCTCTGAGACTATAACTTGTGGTGTGTGTGTTTATTGTGGGGTCATAGTACAGAGTAGTTGATTATTTATTAAGATTGGGTGTTGTTAAGGGAAATGGAACTCGTGACAACCCGGATCCCCGACCCCGGATTTGGGGGTGTTACAGAAATGGTATCAGAGCTAAGCGTTATAAACCTCAGAGATGATGTGACGTTAAGATAATAAGTTCACAAAGAATAAGAACTCTTGCCAAGTTCATAGTCGGGCTACCTAACGTAGTACTGACAGTTAAAACCCTATGGGAACCCTTATAAATATCGTGATAGGAGCGTAGTTCGTTATCGTATATGGTAGCGGGACTCCGAACCCTGAGGTTGAGAGAGCAACAGCGCGATGATTTATTACTAATTGGAGATCGGATTGTGGATCCGATAGAGTGTCCTAATGCAGGACCGGATGATGTGATATTGAGGATGTAGCGGTTGAGGATGTTGTCCTAGAAGGGATAGTTGTTGAGGAGGATCCCATGGAGGATCCTGACAAGATTGGATAAAGGACCACTGATGAATTGATGACCATGGTTAGGTCGACTACCAGAGGTAGGATTGGCCGGTCACTACCGGAGGTTCGTTCAAGTTTGTAAAGATAGTAACCCCTTTAACACGGCTTACGTAAGACTGAGAAGTTCGAATGGACAGAGAAATGCGAGAACAGCTTTCAAGAACTGAAGCAGAGGTTGGTGATGGCCCCTATGCTGGCATTGCCGGATGGAAAAGGAGATTTTGTGAAGTGTAGTGACGCTTCGCACAAGGGCTTAGGGTGCGTGCTTATGCAGCACGGTAAGGTAATCGCGTACATGTCAAGACAATTAAGGTAATATGAAATTCGATATCCCGCCCATGAGCTTAGGCTCGTGGCAATAGTTTTACCCTAAAGATTGGAGGCACTACTTGTATGAGAGAGAAGTGCGAGAATTACCTAAGCCATAAGTACTCTAGTACGTTTTCACGTAGAAAGAGCCAACATATGCCAGAGGAGGCAGTTAGAGCTAATCAAGAATAATGATTGGGAGATTCTTTATCATTCGGGGAAAGCCAAATGGTGGCTGATGCCCTTAGTAAAAAGAGAGAGACTCAAGATGATAATGTCTTTGGGAGAGTTTATAAGAGATTTTGGAAATAGTAGTGAAGGTAACCGGAGCCGATACCGAAAAGCTGTTTGAGATAGCAATACAGCCCGAAGTATTGGAAAAGAACATATTGTGCCAGTAAAGTGATAATGAAGGCAGAGAGCCAACAAATAGGTATGAGATTAATACCGAGAGTGATGATAAGGGAATAATGAGGTATTCCTATAGAATTTGGGTTCCAAAGGTTTAAGAGCTTAAAGATGAAATCTTAGATGAAAGCTAGTTTGAGGAATAAGAGTTAGAGCAAACCCTGAACGTGATAGTCAGGGAGGTTGCCACCAAGACAAAAGGAAACCCATAACATGATGAAGTGGAAAATGAGGATTTAAATTATGTAAGTGACCCCAATTATGGGGAGTAGGAAGAAATATTTAGACTGAGGAAATAAAAGTCGAGTAAGGACAGGAGACCCGAGATGGTACCCCTATACGGCAATTCATGGACCTGTCTAAAGAGAACTTAAACTATTACCCAACCACCACCCTGAGGAGACAGTGCGGTGGGAAATTCTTTCATGACCTTTAAGTCGCTAAGCTCTCAGAGTTCCAAGAGGACAAGCTGACCCAGTCGAGGCAAGAGCCTGGCTAAAGGAAATAGATGAATCATTTGAGATTCTAAATGATTGACGAACCACAAAAGACTGTTTTGTCACTTACCCTCCTAAGAGAGAGACCACCCTGGTGAAAGGCCAAGGAAGGCAGGAGCAAGAGATTATAATAAACTGATTTAAGTTCAGTCAATTGTTTTCAGGAAAGTACTTCCCAAGGTTATGGAGATAGTGTAAAAGCTTAAGAGCCAGAACAAAGGCAGACGAGTATGAGAATTATGAATCTAAGTTGTAAAAGTTATCAAGATTCATCTGAAGACACGAATCCAGAATGACGGGATGTTTGAAATCAATGCTTATGTTGTGTTGGTTCATGAAAGACGATAAGAGAAGGAATATAAAGGCAAGAGAGTTTGGGAATGATAAGGGAGTTGGGTATGAGAAAACGCTAAAGACTCGTAGAAATAGAAATAGAAAAGTAGGTAATCGTCCGGATGAGAGTGATTCACATGAGTTAATGATGGTTGAAGGTATAAGCGATACTATATTTTATACCCTGTAA
>NW_027421770.1:0-6842 GCF_009905375.1 Apium graveolens
GTCCGGGAGTGAATCGGAGCTGAAACGAATGGAACTCGGTTTCCGAATAATCCTCGTAGGGGTAGTACACGAGGTCTGGAGCAAAAATTGAGGCGGCCCTTTTTTCGATTTCTTTTCATAATTTGTCCCTATGGATTTATGAAATTGCATTCGCGTCCATTCGGGTCGTCCGGAGTGAATCGGAGCTGAAACGAATGGAACTCGGTTTCCGAATAATCCTCGTAGGGGTAGTACACGAGGTCTGGAGCAAAAATTGAGGCGGCCCGTTTTTTTGGATTTCTTTTCATAATTTGTCCCTATGGATTTATGAAATTGCATTCGCGTCCATTCGGGTCGTCCGGGAGTGAATCGGAGCTGAAACGAATGGAACTCGGTTTCCGAATAATCCTCGTAGGGGTAGTACACGAGGTCTGGAGCAAAAATTGAGGCGGCCCGTTTTTTCGATTTCTTTTCATAATTTGTCCCTATGGATTTATGAAATTGCATTCGCGTCCATTCGGGTCGTCCGGGAGTGAATCGGAGCTGAAACGAATGGAACTCGGTTTCCGAATAATCCTCGTAGGGGGTAGTACACGAGGTCTGGAGCAAAATTGAGGCGGCCCTTTTTTCGATTTCTTTTCATAATTTGTCCCTATGGATTTATGAAATTGCATTCGCGTCCATTCGGGGTCGTCCGGGAGTGAATCGGAGCTGAAACGAATGGAACTCGGTTTCCGAATAATCCTCGTAGGGGTAGTACACGAGGTCTGGAGCAAAAATTGAGGCGGCCCTTTTTTTGATTTCTTTTCATAATTTGTCCCTATGGATTTATGAAATTGCATTCGCGTCCATTCGGGTCGTCCGGAGTGAATCGGAGCTGAAACGAATGGAACTCGGTTTCCGAATAATCCTCGTAGGGGGTAGTACACGAGGTCTGGAGCAAAAATTGAGGCGGCCCGTTTTTTTTCGATTTCTTTTCATAATTTGTCCCTATGGATTTATGAAATTGCATTCGCGTCCATTCGGGTCGTCCGGGAGTGAATCGGAGCTGAAACGAATGGAACTCGGTTTCCGAATAATCCTCGTAGGGGGTAGTACACGAGGTCTGGAGCAAAATTGAGGCGGCCCTTTTTTCGATTTCTTTTCATAATTTGTCCCTATGGATTTATGAAATTGCATTCGCGTCCATTCGGGTCGTCCGGGAGTGAATCGGAGCTGAAACGAATGGAACTCGGTTTCCGAATAATCCTCGTAGGGGTAGTACACGAGGTCTGGAGCAAAATTGAGGCGGCCCGTTTTTTTCGATTTCTTTTCATAATTTGTCCCTATGGATTTATGAAATTGCATTCGCGTCCATTCGGGTCGTCCGGGAGTGAATCGGGCTGAAACGAATGGAACTCGGTTTCCGAATAATCCTCGTAGGGGTAGTACACGAGGTCTGGAGCAAAATTGAGGCGGCCCGTTTTTTTCGATTTCTTTTCATAATTTGTCCCTATGGATTTATGAAATTGCATTCGCGTCCATTCGGGTCCCGGGAGTGAATCGGAGCTGAAAAATGGAACTCGGTTTCCGAATAATCCTCGTAGGGGTAGTACACGAGGTCTGGAGCAAAAATTGAGGCGCCCGTTTTTTTGATTTCTTTTCATAATTTGTCCCTATGGATTTATGAAATTGCATTCGCGTCCATTCGGGGTCGTCCGGGAGTGAATCGAGCTGAAATGGAACTCGGTTTCCGAATAATCCTCGTAGGGGTAGTACACGAGGTCTGGAGCAAAAATTGAGGCGGCCCGTTTTTTCGATTTCTTTTCATAATTTGTCCCTATGGATTTATAAATTGCATTCGCGTCCATTCGGGGTCGTCCGGGAGTGAATCGGAGCTGAATGAACTCGGTTTCCGAATAATCCTCGTAGGGGGTAGTACACGAGGTCTGGAGCAAAAATTGAGGCGGCCCGTTTTTTTCGATTTCTTTTCATAATTTGTCCCTATGGATTTATGAAATTGCATTCGCGTCCATTCGGGGTCGTCCGGGAGTGAATCGGAGCTGAAACGAATGGAACTCGGTTTCCGAATAATCCTCGTAGGGGTAGTACACGAGGTCTGGAGCAAAAATTGAGGCGGCCCGTTTTTTTCGATTTCTTTTCATAATTTGTCCCTATGGATTTATGAAATTGCATGCGTCCATTCGGGTCGTCCGGGAGTGAATCGGAGCTGAAACGAATGGAACTCGATTTCCGAATAATCCTCGTAAGGGGTAGTACACGAGGTCTGGAGCAAAAATTGAGGCGGCCCTTTTTTCGATTTCTTTTCATAATTTGTCCCTATGGATTTATAAATTGCATTCGCGTCCATTCGGGGTCGTCCGGGAGTGAATCGGAACTGAAACGAAAGGAACTCGGTTTCCGAATAATCCTCGTGGGGTAGTACACGAGGTCTGGAGCAAAAATTGAGGCGGCCCGTTTTTTCGATTTCTTTTCATAATTTGTCCCTATGGATTTATGAAATTGCATTCGCGTCCATTCGGGGTCGTCCGGGAGTGAATCGGAGCTGAAACGAATGGAACTCGGTTTCCGAATAATCCTCGTAGGGGTAGTACACGAGGTCTGGAGCAAAAATTGAGGCGGCCCGTTTTTTCGATTTCTTTTCATAATTTGTCCCTATGGATTTATGAAATTGCATTCGCGTCCATTCGGGGTCGTCCGGGAGTGAATCGGGCTGAAACGAATGGAACTCGGTTTCCGAATAATCCTCGTAGGGGGTAGTACACGAGGTCTGGAGCAAAAATTGAGGCGGCCCTTTTTTCGATTTCTTTTCATAATTTGTCCCTATGGATTTATGAAATTCCAGGTCCATTCGGGTCGTCCGGGAGTGAATCGGTGAAACGAATGGAACTCGGTTTCCGAATAATCCTCGTAGGGGTAGTACACGAGGTCTGGAGCAAAAATTGAGGCGGCCCGTTTTTTTCGATTTCTTTTCATAATTTGTCCCTATGGATTTATGAAATTGCATTCGCGTCCATTCGGGTCGTCCGGGAGTGAATCGGAGCTGAAATGAATGGAACTCGGTTTCCGAATAATCCTCGTAGGGGTAGTACACGAGGTCTGGAGCAAAAATTGAGGCGGCCCTTTTTTCGATTTCTTTTCATAATTTGTCCCTATGGATTTATGAAATTGCATTCGCGTCCATTCGGGGTCCGGGAGTGAATCGGAGCTGAAACGAATGGAACTCGGTTTCCGAATAATCCTCGTAGGGGTAGTACACGAGGTCTGGAGCAAAAATTGAGGCGGCCCGTTTTTTTCGATTTCTTTTCATAATTTGTCCCTATGGATTTATGAAATTGCATTCGCGTCCATTCGGGGTCGTCCGGGAGTGAATCGGAGCTGAAACGAATGGAACTCGTTTCCGAATAATCCTCGTAGGGGTAGTACACGAGGTCTGGAGCAAAAATTGAGGCGGCCCGTTTTTTCGATTTCTTTTCATAATTTGTCCCTATGGATTTATGAAATTGCATTCGCGTCCATTCGGGGTCGTCCGGGAGTGAATCGGAGCTGAAACGAATGGAACTCGGTTTCCGAATAATCCTCGTAGGGGTAGTACACGAGGTCTGGAGCAAAAATTGAGGCGCCCGTTTTTTCGATTTCTTTTCATAATTTGTCCCTATGGATTTATAAATTGCATTCGCGTCCATTCGGGTCGTCCGGGTGAATCGGAGCTGAAACGAATGGAACTCGGTTTCCGAATAATCCTCGTAGGGGTAGTACACGAGGTCTGGAGCAAAAATTGAGGCGGCCCGTTTTTTCGATTTCTTTTCATAATTTGTCCCTATGGATTTATGAAATTGCATTCGCGTCCATTCGGGGTCGTCCGGGAGTGAATCGGAGCTGAAACGAATGGAACTCGGTTTCCGAATAATCCTCGTAGGGGTAGTACACGAGGTCTGGAGCAAAAATTGAGGCGGCCCGTTTTTTATTTCTTTTCATAATTTGTCCCTATGGATTTATGAAATTGCATTCGCGTCCATTCGGGTCGTCCGGGAGTGAATCGGAGCTGAAACGAATGGAACTCGGTTTCCGAATAATCCTCGTAGGGGGTAGTACACGAGGTCTGGAGCAAAAATTGAGGCGGCCCGTTTTTTCGATTTCTTTTCATAATTTGTCCCTATGGATTTATAAATTGCATTCGCGTCCATTCGGGTCGTCCGGGAGTGAATCGGAGCTGAAACGAATGGAACTCGGTTTCCGAATAATCCTCGTAGGGGGTAGTACACGAGGTCTGGAGCAAAAATTGAGGCGGCCCGTTTTTTCGATTTCTTTTCATAATTTGTCCCTATGGATTTATGAAATTGCATTCGCGTCCATTCGGTGTCGTCCGGAGTGAATCGGAGCTGAAACGAATGGAACTCGTTTCCGAATAATCCTCGTAGGGGGTAGTACACGAGGTCTGGAGCAAAAATTGAGGCGGCCCTTTTTTTCGATTTCTTTTCATAATTTGTCCCTATGGATTTATAAATTGCAGCGTCCATTCGGGTCGTCCGGAGTGAATCGGAGCTGAAACGAATGGAACTCGTTTCCGAATAATCCTCGTAGGGGTAGTACACGAGGTCTGGAGCAAAAATTGAGGCCCCTTTTTTTGATTTCTTTTCATAATTTGTCCCTATGGATTTATGAAATTGCATTCGCGTCCATTCGGGTCGTCCGGAGTGAATCGGAGCTGAAACGAATGGAACTCGGTTTCCGAATAATCCTCGTAGGGGTAGTACACGAGGTCTAGCAAAAATTGAGGCGGCCCTTTTTTGATTTCTTTTCATAATTTGTCCCTATGGATTTATGAAATTGCATTCGCGTCCATTCGGGGTCGTCCGGAGTGAATCGGCTGAAACGAATGGAACTCGGTTTCCGAATAATCCTCGTAGGGGTAGTACACGAGGTCTGGAGCAAAAATTGAGGCGGCCCTTTTTTTGATTTCTTTTCATAATTTGTCCCTATGGATTTATGAAATTGCATTCGCGTCCATTCGGGTCGTCCGGAGTGAATCGGAGCTGAAACGAATGGAACTCGGTTTCCGAATAATCCTCGTAGGGGTAGTACACGAGGTCTGGAGCAAAATTGAGGCGGCCCGTTTTTTTTTGATTTCTTTTCATATTTGTCCCTATGGATTTATGAAATTGCATTCGCGTCCATTCGGGTCGTCCGGGAGTGAATCGGAGCTGAAACGAATGGAACTCGGTTTCCGAATAATCCTCGTAGGGGGTAGTACACGAGGTCTGGAGCAAAAATTGAGGCGGCCCGTTTTTTCGATTTCTTTTCATAATTTGTCCCTATGGATTTATGAAATTGCATTCGCGTCCATTCGGGTCGTCCGGGAGTGAATCGGAGCTGAAACGAATGGAACTCGGTTTCCGAATAATCCTCGTAGGGGTAGTACACGAGGTCTGGAGCAAAAATTGAGGCGGCCCGTTTTTTCGATTTCTTTTCATAATTTGTCCCTATGGATTTATGAAATTGCATTCGCGTCCATTCGGGGTCGTCCGGGAGTGAATCGGAGCTGAAACGAATGGAACTCGGTTTCCGAATAATCCTCGTAGGGGTAGTACACGGTCTGGAGCAAAAATTGAGGCGGCCCGTTTTTTCGATTTCTTTTCATAATTTGTCCCTATGGATTTATGAAATTGCATTCGCGTCCATTCGGTCGTCCGGGAGTGAATCGAGCTGAAACGAATGGAACTCGGTTTCCGAATAATCCTCGTAGGGGTAGTACACGAGGTCTGGAGCAAAAATTGAGGCGGCCCTTTTTTCGATTTCTTTTCATAATTTGTCCCTATGGATTTATGAAATTGCATTCGCGTCCATTCGGGGTCGTCCGGAGTGAATCGAGCTGAAACGAATGGAACTCGGTTTCCCGAATAATCCTCGTAGGGGGTAGTACACGAGGTCTGGAGCAAAAATTGAGGCGGCCCGTTTTTTTGATTTCTTTCATAATTTGTCCCTATGGATTTATGAAATTGCATTCGCGTCCATTCGGGTCGTCCGGGAGTGAATCGGAGCTGAAACGAATGGAACTCGTTTCCGAATAATCCTCGTAGGGTAGTACACGAGGTCTGGAGCAAAAATTGAGGCGGCCCGTTTTTTCGATTTCTTTTCATAATTTGTCCCTATGGATTTATGAAATTGCATTCGCGTCCATTCGGGGTCGTCCGGGAGTGAATCGGAGCTGAAACGAATGGAACTCGGTTTCCGAATAATCCTCGTAGGGGTAGTACACGAGGTCTGGAGCAAAATTGAGGCGGCCCTTTTTTCGATTTCTTTTCATAATTTGTCCCTATGGATTTATGAAATTGCATTCGCGTCCATTCGGGGTCGTCCGGGAGTGAATCGGAGCTGAAACGAATGGAACTCGTTTCCGAATCCTCGTAGGGGTAGTACACGAGGTCTGGAGCAAAAATTGAGGCGGCCCGTTTTTTTCGATTTCTTTTCATAATTTGTCCCTATGGATTTATGAAATTGCATTCGCGTCCATTCGGGTCGTCCGGGAGTGAATCGGAGCTGAAACGAATGGAACTCGGTTTCCGAATAATCCTCGTAGGGGTAGTACACGAGGTCTGGAGCAAAAATTGAGGCGGCCCGTTTTTTGATTTCTTTTCATAATTTGTCCCTATGGATTTATGAAATTGCATTCGCGTCCATTCGGGTCGTCCGGGAGTGAATCGGAGCTGAAACGAATGGAACTCGGTTTCCGAATAATCCTCGTGGGGGTAGTACACGAGGTCTGAAAAAATTGAGGCGGCCCTTTTTTTGATTTCTTTTCAATAATTTGTCCCTATGGATTTATAAATTGCATTCGCGTCCATTCGGGTCGTCCCCCGGGA